>NC_053391.1:591594889-591895753 GCF_905171765.1 Bufo bufo
CAAACATCGTTCCATAGCCTCTAAACTTCTATTCTATGCTAGGAGGTGCATTGTTGGGCACTGGGGAGACGATCTGGTACCTGCGGTTAGGGAATGGGAGAACCGGACTAGGGTCTCGCTTGTCAGAGAAGAATTCCACTTGGTGTCTATCAAAAAGAAATATAAATTTGCGGAATTATGGCAGAAATGGTTAAAAAACTAGATGAGGGGATATCCAGTATAGGTGAGGGGATTTGGCGGTGGTGGGGGTCATGGAGGATGGGGGCGGGGGAGAGATTTAAAGGGAAAGAAAAGAGGAAAGAAATGTTCAAAAAAATTTTTTCACTGCAGGGAGCATCTGGGGAAGGAGGATGGGTAATAAGCAAGCTATATATATATATAGGTTTGTATGCATGCTGTTTTATAATATACGCTGTTTTTATAATGTAATATAACTTGTGCTTGTTGAAGATGTATGTAATTTGGAATAATAAGATTAAATTAAAAAAAAACTAATAATAAATGCTGCTAGTGTCAAACTGTGCAGGGACACACCTCCAACCGGTAACACTCAGTTGAAGCTTAATTCCAGACTGCTGGAAAATCTTTCATAAACTTCTAGTAGGTGTAACGGGGCGCCGAAGGCGCACTCGGTCTCCCATCAGCTGCAGACCTGCGGCTTAGCTTCGGGAGCGAGGATCTGTGTTTGGCCTTGTTCCCGGGGCGGCTGTGCTAGATGGGAGGCTCCCTGTTCCTAGGTCTGCCTTGAGCGCCGAGCTGATCACTTGGTGCTCGACTTGTCTGTCTGTCGGTCATGTGATGCTGGCCACATCACATGACCCTCACTCCCCACTATAAATACAGGCGGCCTGCTGGCTACAGGTTGCCTGTGATTTTCGTCCTATAGGCTGTGTACTTTATTGTTATTAAGCTACCTCTGGAATTGAACCTCGATCCGCCTCTTGACACCTCTTCTGCCTGCTCCCTGTACCTTCACGCTACCTTTCGGATTTTGACCTCGGCTTGTTTACGGATTTGTCTTTGCCTCTTCCCTTGTTCTGACGTGATCTCCTGGACTGACCTTGTCCGCTTATTGTAACTTCTCAGTGGCTGTCCTCTTCCCTGCTGTCTCTTTTTCTCTGCTTGCACTTAGTAGGTTAGGGACTGTCGCCCAGTTGCGCTCCATCACCTAGGGCGGGTGGTGCAAGTAGGCAGGGACAGGGGACCGGGTGGCAGCTCAGGGGGTGCACCTCCGCTCTATCTTGATTCCCGTGACTCTACCCATGACAGTAGGAATAATAGATGAATGGCATAACATAGAGCCATAAAAGAATGATGCTCCAGAATCGTTATTATATGGGGAATGCAAGTAGTTACTAAAACAGACATATCATGAGAGGTGACAGGTCTTCTTCAGGCCCACTACTCTTTTATGACCTGAAACACTTATTTCCATATTGCCTTGATTATCAGCTTTATGCAGTGGTGTGAATATTGTCATGAATTGGAAAGGCAGGAACAGCAGTCTGTAAGACATTAATGCTTTTAGCAAGGAAGGGGAAGTACGAGAGACACTGTTTGAGGGAGAGAATCAGTATGGCGGGCACTATGTTTGATGAAGCAGGAGAAGCATAGTTAATAAGGTACTGCAATATACTGTAGAGTAGCAGACACTGGTTAAGAAGGGAGTTTTTGGTATATGTTAAACAGATGGGAAAACATGATGTGAACCCACCCTAAGACATAAAACAATTCCTTTTCATAGAACAGTCGGGAATAGCTGCTAACTAGCGACTAATACAACTATTTTACCAGAGAAGTGGCCTTGATTGGTTGGATCTGAGTCTGAGACATTGTATGTTGAGTCTGGTCTGGTAAGAAAAGTCCATTGTATGTTGAAATATTGTATCCTGAGGGATCACTGCATAACTAATTGGAGTCCTCATCATTTCATACACCCTGTAAGGAAACTGAGCTAATAAAGGGGATGGGTTCCTCTGGATTGTCATTTCTGGTCTAGAATGGAGAGAGAGGTCTTACAAAGAGTGTCTAGCATTCAGAAGGACCTGTCCTGTTCTGTTTTACACAGAAAACCTATTGATTTTTACCCTGCTGCCCAGAAAAGTTGCCAAGCTATTTTTTTTATTTTTTTTCTGGCAAAAATCCAGCATAAGAACATTTTTATGGACACATTTGAAAACTATAATGAATCATAAAGCTGATACATAAATAGCTTCGAATGCTGATATGAAGACATTATATCATTCACTATGAATTGTAAAATAATGACAATCACAGTTGCAAGAACCTGCACAAACTTCTCCGGCTTATAAAAAAAATCTGATGCATCATTTTGTATTTACGTTTTTATGGACGTTGGACAAAAGTGACCTATTTTTCACAGAGTTTCAAGGGATTTATGGTCGGTTGGTATCCCTGTTAGGTTTCTCTGAAGTTTACTGGTGGTGTCAGCACAGGAACACTTATTGTCAAGGGTCCATTCTGACAAGTAGGAAATGTCCAAAGTGGACAGCACCTTCCAACCAAGAGCTTGTGCAGTGCTGTTTGTTTTTTTCTTAATTGGGGATGTATGGTACATTGGGAGAACATTTTCATTTTTGTTTCATTTGATTATTTTGCATGGATATAGTCAAAGTTTACAAGTAACATTTGTTGCATATGATTGTTTCCTGCTGAGGGTAGACAAGACAACCTGTTGGTTAAAAATTGAATCCCATGCCAGCTCACGCTGACTTGCTAATGTTAAATCAAAAGCAACTACTGCTTGCGAAGTAAAGATTTCAGACACAATTCTATTCTACTTTCATTTCATAAGGCATCAGCTGCGCAATTATATTTACATTTTTAAGAACTTTCACAAGTTTGTTTCGAGGAGCATCATCTGTGTCATTCATTTGTGCTCTGATTGGAGAACTGAAAATGACTACCTAGTAGTAGCGCTTGTGGGTGGATCAGGACTCACAGCAGTACTTATATATTAATATTCCTTTTCTTTTGTGACTGTTCTATTTTCGCTCACCTAATGGAAAGAGAAGTGGCTTTCTGCAAAAAAAAAATAAGCTGAAGATCATGTTGACAGGGGACTAGTTAAAAAAAAAGTGCTGTAACACAATGTTCTGCTATAAGCGGGCTGAGAAGAGTCTTCTTTATCTTCTTGTGCTCTCCGTGTCACCTGTCTCCAATCTATTGTGTTGAAATAGTCTTTTAACTTTCATTCTTTCCCCTTTACATTTTCTCCAAAAATTTAATTTTTTGCATTCTAAAGTTCTGTCTTTATTATTAGTGTAATTTGTCCGATTTTTTTTTAGTGTTCGGCTTCTCTCCGGCCATTTTAATTACCCAGTTCTATGAATGATTATTTCACATGCGGTCTACTTCTCCAACAGTTAGGGCAGGTTCACACAGAGTTTTACAGTTTTTTGAAGGAGATTTGGAGGCATATTTTCCTGTAGGCTTTTACACAGTCAGTGTTTGGTCAGTGTTGGACCAGTGCAGTGGCATAGCTAAAAATGACTGGGCCCCACAACAAATTTTTGAATGGGGCACTCCTCCCCCAGTCATTTTTTCGCAACCCCTTCCTTTCATGCCGCCCCCATTCCTGTGGCTAGTAAAGATCGCTCTCTCAGACCAGGCCCAGCAGCTGTTCCATCCATTTCCTACACTGTCTATACTGTCACTGTATATAATTTCATTGTGTAATACTGTTGAGGGGGCCCTGACAAAATCTTTTAGTCCTCCTCCTCCTGGATGGGCCCCTTTTGGGTCAGGGCCCCAAAGCAGCCGCTTCCCCTATAGCTACGCCCCTGGACCAGTGATGGTGAGCCAAGACCAGGTTCAGGTCAATATCACAGAACAGGTGCATATCTTTCAATTATAGCTTATCTCTGTGTAGGCTCCTCTCCTGGTTTTGGCTTACAATAACTGATGCAAATGACTGACCAAACACTGCCTGTGAGAAAGCAGACAAAGTCATAACTGGATTGGAATAAATCAGAGATATAAAGGCAGGGCCTATATTTTTCCTTCCTGTTGGGTCCAATTCTGGCTTTGGCTCAAAAACTTGCTGCCAAATCTATCTTAAAATCTCCACCAAAAAACCCAGTGTAACTAAGGGTGCTCTCACACATTCAGTTTTTTTTTTAGCTGTTTTTGAAGCCATAATCAGGTGTAGAGTAGTAGTAAAGTTTATACCACGTAGAAGATGGATAATGATGAGTAAACTTATACAGTGATAGATGGATTCTTTAAAGGGAACGTGTCACCTTAAAATGCAGTGCAATCAGCAGGCAGCATGTTATAGAGCAGGAGGAGCTGAGCAGATTTATATATAGTTTTATAGAAAAAGATTCATTAAAACTTGTAATTTATTCATTTGAATTCCTGCTCATTCGGGGCTGTGAAGTCGAGAAGGCGGTCCTACCAGTGATTGACAGCTACACATGATCCTTGAACAGAACTGAGAGGTCTTGAAATTGTACATTACTAATTTGCCTATCCAGTAAATGGCGTCGGTGCTGTCTCATGATAACAACCACTTTTTGAAATAAAGATGGACTGACTAGTGCATCACCAGAGGCACACTGAAAGATGTGCCATAACAAACCCCTTAACTCTACATCGTCCTTCTTATAAGTACAGAAATAGAAAACAGCATCCTTCTTTCTCTTCAGTTCATTCTTCTGTGTAACAGACCGTTTCAGCAGACAAGGGGTTAAAATCCGTTTAGGCGATATGCCCCTTTCTGAGAGACAGGCACAGCTACTGCAGAACACCAAACTCCCGAACTGGATACAAAATAGCACTCCAAACTGGAACCTCACGAATAGCTGCTAGCAGACGAACAGGAATCAGCTTACACTCCTGGCAATCAGTCTCTAACAGCATGCAGTGGATCCCCCCAATAACGAGACAAGGCTCCGTGTTGAGGGTCAAGCAGTCGTCTGAGGTGCTGGCACACCCAGCCTGGTTTTTATTACAGTTGTTGCAAATACAGGTCCGCCCACAGGGAGGTATAAAACAACCAAGCCCATCTGGTGTACATGCCCCTAGGGGACCAGAAGGAAGACTGTGACACAGGACAGACATGCAGCACTGCAGGACACACAGAGACAACACATCCCCACAATGCATCATGGTTTCCTCCTCTCTGCCCTGGAGACACCCGAGGAGCAATCCAATTATCTCTCAAGACAAAGGGAAATCACCAATACACATGTGGGGACAACAGAACAGAAATCACCATTTAAACATACAATGTCACAACCCTTTTCAATACACAGACATTTAACATCCCAAAATGGCACGAATTAGACCAGGAGTTCAAGTTAGTTCAAGTCCTTTGTGAACAAATGAGGCCTGGCTGATGAGAGGGCCCATAATCCTGGGGCAAGAGGCCAGCAGCCAGGCCCCTCCAAAACCCAGTGGCGAGGTTGGTTTCGCCACACATCTCCCCCTTCCAGGGAAGACTAACCAGGTACCTGACATCACGGTCAGTACCTGAGTTAGTCTGGCAGTCCACCCACAACCCAATACTGGACCTGTTGGATTTGGTAGCCTGTCTCTGTCCAGTGAGTCCACCAAGGTTATGTTGGTAGCTGGTACTCCCGGTCTCTGTGTTGCTCCCTGGCTTGGGGTGGAGGTTGCTTTGTGGGCAGGTATCAGCAGTACTCTGCCCTGGTGCCAGCGTTACCATGGAAGAAGCCTGGTTGGAGCCTGGTTGTTGGAGGGGGAGACCGACTGTCTCTACCTCTGTGCTGTAAGTGCAGAGACCACGGTCCCATCTGCACTGTTGTGGGGCTTACTGTCTCCCCCTGGTGCGTTAAGCTGCCGCTGGGGAGAGGGGGTAACGAGCTCCTCTCCCATACATACTTACAGCCGCTGGGGAGGGCGACCGACCGTCTCCGCTCCCAATACAGTGTCCTGCTGCTGGGGAAAGGAGACTGGGCTCTCTATTCCCTGCTGGACACTCTGCCGCTGGGGGACAGGACAGACTGTCTCTGCCCCCTGTAACTCCGCCTGCCGCTGGGGAAAAGAGACTGGGCTCCCAATTCCTAATAAATCACACGGCCTCTGGGGAATGGAGACTGGGCTCCCAATTCCCAAAAAATCATGCTGCTGCTGGGGGGCAGGAACAACTACCTCTCCCCCTTGTAACTCAGCCTGCCTTTGGGGAGGGAGGACGCTGCTCTCCTCTCCCTGCATTTCACACTGCCTTCCCGGCATATCACCCTGCTGCTGGGGGGCAGGAACAACTACCTCTGCCCCCTGTAACTCAGCCTGCCGCTGGGGAGGGAGGACGCTGCTATCCTCTCCCTGCACTTCACACTGCCTTCCCGGCATATCACTGTGCTGCTGGGGGGCAGGAACAACTACCTCTGCCCCCTGTAACTCAGCCTGCCGCTGGGGAATGGAGACTGGGCTCCCAATTCCCTTCAATTCACACTGCCGCTGGGGAATGGAGACTGGGCTCCCAATTCCCTGCTGGACACTCTGCCGCTGGGGAGAGGAGACTGAGCTCTCTCTGTCCCGCAACTGTAACTTCCGATGGAGGTCCACCCGACGTGGGAGTTGACCGTCACCTTCTGCCCGGTATAGTAGGGTCTTGAACACTAGACTCCTCACGAACTTCACGGATTTCTCAGCTGGATTGGGTCCGAAGAAGTTCAGCCGCAACCACATCATACGGTCAAATTCCTCAACAGAGTATCTGTACTCCACTGCTGGTTCCATTCTGGTGCTTTTAGGGTCGCTGTACTGAGACATGCGTTGCCCTTAAGTTGTAAAATCCAAAGAAATGGTGTCTTCTGTAGCTGTCCTTCTGGCTGTAGGAACGATCCCGCTGCTTGCCACCAATGTAACGGACCGTTTCAGCAGACAAGGGGTTAAAATCCATTTAGGCGATATGCTCCTTTCTGAGAGACAGGCACAGCTACTGCAGAACACCAAACTCCCGAACTGGATACAAAATAGCACTCCAAACTGGAACCTCACGAATAGCTGCTAGCAGACGAACAGGAATCAGCTTACACTCCTGGCAATCAGTCTCTAACAGCATACAGTGGATCCCCCCAATAACGAGACAAGGCTCCGTGTTGAGGGTCAAGCAGTCGTCTGAGGTGCTGGCACACCCAGCCTGGTTTTTATTACAGTTGTTGCAAATACAGGTCCGCCCACAGGGAGGTATAAAACAACCAAGCCCATCTGGTGTACACGCCCCTAGGGGACCAGAAGGAAGACTGTGACACAGGACAGACATGCAGCACTGCAGGACACACAGAGACAATACATCCACACAATGCATCATGGTTTCCTCCTCTCTGCCCTGGAGACACCCAAGGAGCAATCCAATTATCTCTTAAGACAAAGGGAAATCACCAATACACATGTGGGGACAACAGAACAGAAATCACCATTTAAACATATAATGTCACAACCCTTTTCAATACACAGACATTTAACATCCCAAAATGGCACGAATTAGACCAGGAGTTCAAGTTAGTTCAAGTCCTTTGTGAACAAATGAGGCCTGGCTGATGAGAGGGCCCATAATCCTAGGGCAAGAGGCCAGCAGCCAGGCCCCTCCAAAACCCAGTGGCGAGGTTGGTTTCGCCACACATCTCCCCCTCCCAGGGAAGACTAACCAGGTACCTGACATCACGGTCAGTACCTGAGTTAGTCTGGCAGTCCACCCACAACCCAATACTGGACCTGTTGGATTTGGTAGCCTGTCTCTGTCCAGTGAGTCCACCAAGGTTATGTTGGTAGCTGGTACTCCCGGTCTCTGTGTTGCTCCCTGGCTTGGGGTGGAGGTTGCTTTGTGGGCAGGCCCATAATCCTGGGGCAAGAGGCCAGCAGCCAGGCCCCTCCAAAACCCAGTGGCGAGGTTGGTTTCGCCACATTCTGCATTTCCGGCTTTTTACAGAATGTGTAAGAGCAAGTGTATTTGACTCCTGAGTTTAGCTCTATTTCTAATGCTCCTAGAATAATACAGTGAAGAAGTTTTCTTGTTTGCATCTGCATCCTTTTAAACCATTTATGAAGATACCTGTAATTTTGCAATATATTTCTTTTACTTTCATTGCTTCTATCTTCCGTTCTGGGCTGTGGTCAGCACAGCACTTTCTTATCTTCTCTGATGTAAAGTCCATGGATGTGTCAAAGCAGCAACATGATGGGCATAGGTTCCAGAAATTACTACCAAGACCAGTTAACATCTGAATAACATTTATTAAGGAAATTATATCAGTATATATGTGGAGGTAAAGGCAGCGATGTTAATTCTTTAACTAACTAATAAACTGTTAAATATAATAATAAACAACACGTCCACTCAAATAATGAGCGACTTCACCCAATGAATCCAACATCGCGACAATATAGGGGAGGGGGGGTGGGAACTGTTTGTTGTCCAGTGCCGTAAATGCGCACTGACCGTTATCTCCTTCTATTACAGGTACCTTTAACGTCCGTTGAAGAGAAGGACCAATCACCATTCTCCAAGGGCACCTCCAACTTTTCCCAGACGTCATTCGCCGATGACTTCACCAATCAAATCCTGTTGCCAGGTAAGAAATCAATAACTTTATTATACACCACATACACCTATATAATGAAAGGAACCATGCCATCATGTGTTCCCTTCATTGTATACACACTTCCAGGCCCATACATGATGGGCATAGTTTCCATATATTAGACCAGTAAACTTCTGAATAACATTTATTAAGGAAATTATATAAGTATAGATGTGGAGGTAAAGGCCGCAATGTTAATTCTTTAACTAACTGTTAAAAAAATATAATAATAAACAACACGTCCACTCAAATAATGAGCGACTTCACCCACAAGCCATATATCACATGGCACCCCCCAAACATCGCAGACTTTCTTCTATCATGTTTTGGAAACCCACATTAAGAATAACATTGCCTATATCAGACAAACGCCAATAGCCAGAAGTGTAAAGACCTTCCGTAAATCCTTCAAGTTCCATGTGTCTGTATGAGAAACCATTCAACTGAGGTAAAATTATTTCATCTGACGATTGACTTTTTCCTGATTTTATCCAGGAATCGTAGATCACTGTGAGACCAGTTGAGCTTTGTAATCATTTCTGAGAAGATAATGACAGAATTAGGTAATAAAGAATGAATATTCCTAAATGTGTATTTATATTTATTAATCAATTCCAGCAAAATTGATACGTCTACTCCTAAGTCATTTTCACCAAAATGTAGAATAATGAGATCTGGTAAAGGTAAGTAGAATGCTAGGGAGTTACACAAAGACCAAACATCTCTCAATTTTAAATCGGATTGTGCAGACCAATGAATGTATATATTAAATTTTAAACCAAGGTCGTATTTTCTTTGAGAAGCTCTCTTTAATGCTCCATTAACAATGTGGTTTCCTACAATCCAAATCTTGCGATTACCTGTAAGACAAATGAAACTATTCTAATAACAATTCTGGTCTGATATACAGGTAAAACTCGAAAAATTAGAATATCGTGCAAAAGTCCATTTATTTCAGTAATGCAAAGTAAAAGGAATTGCATTAATGCAGCTTAAAATTTGAATTTTGTGAAAAGGTTCAATATTCTAGGCTCAAAGTGTCACACTCTAGTCAGCTAATTAATCCATACCCCCTGAGCAAAGGGTACCTCAAAATTGAGACTTTGGGGTTTCATAAGAGGTAAGCCATAATCATCCAAATTAAAACATGTAAAGGCTTGAAATATCTTGTTTTGCATGTGATGAGTCTATCTCATATATTAGTTTCACCTTTTAAGTTGCATTACTGAAATAAGTGAACTTTGCACGATATTCTAATTTTTCGTGTTTCACCTGTACAATCTATCAGATTTCCATCTTCCTAGATTTTTTATTAAGGATGAAGACAATTCTTGTTCACAGCCAAGGTCGCTGCTCCTATTCTGAATGAATGGGCAGAAATATTATAGTCTTGATAGCCTAACATATGTAGACCTTTCTTTAAAATTGTGTTAAATTGAAATCTAGTAAGAGGAGAATGGTGTATGAATAAAGGACCATTCACCCTTGGCCTACTGTTTAACCAATTTTCCATAGCCATAATAGGGCATGATCGGGTGTTATGGATGGGGTGTAAAGTTATCCAATGACCTTTTTGTAGTTGATCTGTTTTTGACTTTTGTATGTAAAGTTTTAAAACTATATTATCGCAAACCAAATCGGAAATATTAATTGGTGATGTACTGTGTTTATTCCCAGCTGTGAATTCGCTGATCCGGAGAGCAGCGAAGAAGGCCAAAAGAAAAACAGATTGGAAAAGCAGAGTTTCTAGATCCAAAGAACATATAAAGGGTAAAATATCATATAATTGTAATAAAATTTTCTTGGATATTGGTCTGTTTTTTTTCTTTCTTCACAGTACATCTATTTAGACCTTTTAAGGCCTGATTCAAAATGAAATAATTTTTTACTGGTTGTAGACCTAAAATTTTGAAAAACAATGAGATACCGATAAAAATTGGGTTTATAGTATGGAAAGTTTTTATTTACCAGTAAATTATTGAAAAATTCGATTAAAGGTAAAGAATCATTGGAAAACGTATCTAAATTTTTGAAGTCACAAAATGATGTCCATATTTTTCAAGCAGATGCGAAAGAAGACCATGTATTTGGGGAAAGAGATTTCCATATTAAGTCTATCAGAACTCCTAAATTGTTTTCCAAAGATGAGTTGCAGGTTGCCACATCTGGCACTACTGTAGTTCTTTGAAGAGTGTGAGATTCTGATGAGATAAAGCATCTGCTATTAAGTTAGACTTTCCAGGAACAAATTTTGCTTTTAGCCAAATATTATTAATAAAACTAGCTTGCGAAGTAATATAGTAACCGGGATAGAATTTGAAGCAAGACAATTAATAGCGAAAACTACACCCATGTTATTTGATAATAACAGAATTCTTTTTTTAGCAAAATTCGACCTCCAAATATGCAATGCCACTAAGACAGGAAAAAAGACTATATTTTTTACTATACCTGTATCCTTTCATTTTTGAGGCCATATTTCCGCATACCAAAAAGGATAAAAAAAAATGCACCATAACCTGAGGATCCTGCTGCGTCTGTGTACAATTGTAATGAGTCAGAATCTATGAATTCCTGCTGCCAGATTATCTTGCCATTGAAATTAGATAGAAATAATAGCCATATATGTAAATCTTCTCTTAACTCTTTTGTTATTCTAATATATGAGAAAGGTGAGGGAATGCCTTTTGTAGAATTATATAATCTTTTAGAGAAAACTCTACCCATGGGTATGACCCGAGAAATAAAGTTTAAAGAACCCAATAATGATTGTAGTTTGTTTAAACTGCATTTTCTTCTAGCCAATAATAAATTGATAGAAATTTTGATGTTGTCTATTTTTTCTTCAGGAATACTGAATTCCATTTTGGAAGTATCGATAGTTATACCTAGAAACGTTAAATTTGTCAGTTGGAAATACTGTTTTCTCTTCTGCTAATGGGATATTGAAAACGTTTGTTATTTGGAAAAAAAATTCCAGTAATAATTGACAGTTGTTGGAATCTCCTCTTTCCATGAATAGGAAGTCGTCTAAGTAATGTAATATATGTCCATCTATATGAAATTGTTCAATAACCCATTGTAGAAAAGATGAGAAGGCTTCAAAGTAAAAACATGAGAGGGTAAAACCCATTGGTAGAGTCTTGTCAAAGAAATATTAGCCCTCAAATTGAAATTCAAGCGAATTAAATCCTTTAGGGTGAATAGGAAGAAGTCTGAATGCAGATTTAAAGGGGTTGTCTGGGTTCAGAGCTGAACCCGGACATACCCATAATTTAATCCCAGCAGCCCCCCTGACTTGAGCATCAGAGCAGTTTATGCTCCGATGCTCTCCTTTGCCCTGCACTAGATCACGCAGGGCAAGGGCTCTTTTGTTTACAATCACACACTGCCGGGCGGAAGCTCCTGCTTGGCAGTGTGTTCGGTGATGTCACCGGCTGTGATGGGCATGCTTTAGCACTGCTCCAGTGCTCATGTCAGGGGGGCTGCCTGTGTGAAAATGGGGATATGTCCGGGTTCAGCTCTGAACCCGGACAACCCCTTTAATATCTGTTTTGGCTAGGAGTGCTTTCTTGCCCAATTCCCTTAATTTGACAATGGCCATATAAAACGATAAATAAGAAACAGAAGCGAGACTTTTATCTATTTCATCATTTAATGACTGGTCCTTGGGGATGAAAAGGTTGTCAATTAAATGGAAAGAGTTAGTTTCTTTTTTAGGCACTAGTCCTAAAGGGGACAAACGAAAATGTTGAAAAGGAGGGGAAGAGAACGGGCCATCAACACGGCCTAATTCAATTTCTTTAAAAAAAAATTTTTTTTTATTATGGATGGATATAATTTAACAGATTTGAGGTTCTCCACCCAAGAACAGACAGTCCCTGAAAATTTCTGGACATAGAAGCTAGAAGAAAAAACTGATAATAATAACCTAGCCATCGCTTTGTTTGGATAGCAATTTAACCAGGGGGATAACTTTGTTAGTTTCACTGGAGTTGTTCCTTGAGTATCTTTTGAAGTTGACGCCCAAGCTGAACCAAGCTTCTTGAAACACTTGAAGACTGGGTGGCCTCCGCCACAAAAGGAACATTCGTGCCTATATTTTCAGTTTGCGTTCCATCTGCATATGTTTTCATAAATGCAAAGCATAGGCCTCTCTTGTTGTTACTTTGTTGGTGAAAATTTGTATTCTTTTGTTGTAACATTAGATTTAGCCATAGGCCAATGTCCTTGGATCCCCATTGCATATTAGGGTAAACTGACAGTTTCTGCCTGAAAGATTCATCATATGAATTCCAAGCCAATCCACCGAAACTTTGATAGGCTTCCAAAATTGAATCCATGTGATAAAATAATCCACAGCAGAACTCTGGTTTACGTTCACACATCACTGCCAAATAAATAGTGAAAGCCTGTAAGCAATTAAAAATAGATTAGTATTTTGTGTTTCCTGATCCTTATTGTCCTTTAATTCGGTTTCATTACTGTAAGACTGGGAGTAGGGAATATAAATCAATATATTCCCTGTTACATATTTTTTCTTTTACTGTGAATGACAGGCGATATCCGAGAGGTAAAATTTGACAAATCAAAGCCTCTTTAAGGCAGGATTGATGTATACCCTCTAAATTATTCATTTGAGGGTTAAAAACAAAGATAAGATCTTTATTTATGCCCATAAATCTGTCATTGCCTGATTGAGGATTGACAGATGTGTTATCCACCCAGAACTGAGTTAAGGAGTGAGAATCCTCCTTATTTATGTTTCATAGCAACTTAAAAAACTCATTAAGTAAATATAATTTATCATCACTGTGGTATTTGGTTAATAAAATTGTGCAGCATCTGTGTGCCAACCTGACTGTTTTGACCGTTAATCTCACCCTTGTTAATAGGTCCAACTGTAGAAGGCTCGAGGGAAGGATGCAGAAGCTCTGTATCACCTGCTTCCTGAACCGAAGGGGTAATAGGTGAGTGTCTTGTTTTCTTTTTTTTTTCTTTTTTTCTGGAGGAGGTGGAGGAGAGAAGGTCTTTGGTTCCCAGCGACTCCGTTTTGAAGGTAAGTTTTCGTTTGGGCTGTCATTGCCCATGAGCGCGCCAGTGACATCTGATATATTGATCCTCTCTGGGCTCGTGTTCGGGGCTGCGGAGAAGACCTGAGAAGAAGATCCTGGAGCTTCATCCGAATAGGTAAGTTCATCGGATAAGCATTTTTGTAGCCAGGTGACTCCTCCTTTAGATTCAGTTTTGTAGATGAGTTGCTTGAGAAGTTCTTCCATAGGTATGTATGACATAGGTCCTGTCTGTTTGTTGTCCAGTGCCGTGAATGCGCACTGACCATTATCTCCTTCTATTAAAGGTACCTGGAACGTCCTTTGAAGAGAAGGACCAATCAACATTCTCCAAGGGCACCTGCAACATTTCCCAGATGTCATTCGAAGATTACTTCACCAATCGAATTCTGTTGCCAGGTAAGAAATCAATAACTTTATTATACACCACATACACCTATACAATGAATGGAACCATGCCATCATGTGTTCCCTTTATTGTATACACACTTCTGGGCCCATACATGACAGTGATAGGGAAGTGTCTATGTAACTAGCTGGGTGTGAGGAGATATGTAACGACATTTATTGCCTACTTATGTGCAGTTCCCATGTTGGATACGTTTGGGAGCATTTGACAGCTATTCAGGTACAACAAGAGTTAAAGATTGGGTTAGAGAGGGGCTCTCTTTGGCTGGATGTACATGCCTGGCTGCTGCTGTTAATTACCCCTCCCTCTTCATTTTACTCCGCGCCCAGCCAGAGTGAACCCTCCCACCTGCCCACCCTCTTTTTTCAGGTCATAGTTGGTTAATGTGCCATTTCTTGTTCTATTTGTGTTTATTGATTATGGTTCTGTAAAATTAGATTTGGCTGCTTCACCGAATTTTAGAAAAAAAATTACTTTGTCATGAAGAGCATTTCTTTGTAAGTAGCAGGTGTAATGACAGGGAGCGGCGATTGCGCTGCCCCCCATCATTGTACACATCAGATGCCGCGTTCATACATGATTTTACAAAGTTTAAAATAAAATAATAATAATGCTAACCTGATCCATTTGCTCGTGACGGGCCAGGAGCCACCATCTTGATTGAAGGCCTGG
Source organism: Bufo bufo (assembly GCF_905171765.1). NCBI lineage: Eukaryota > Metazoa > Chordata > Amphibia > Anura > Bufonidae > Bufo > Bufo bufo. The sequence continues at coordinate 591,609,616 of NC_053391.1, forward strand.
CTCGCAATCTCGTGGGGCCCAAGATGAAGTCATCACGCCTGCGGGCATGGTGACGTCATATGTTGCCGCACGTTTTTTTGGCTGAGATCTTCAATCAAGATGGCGGCGGGCAGCCCGTCACGAGAAAATGGATCAGGTATTATTTTCTTAGTTTTTTTTCACTATTTCAGGTTAAATCGATTCACTGCTGCGAACCACGAGGAAATTTAGCTTTGCGGCAAATTGAATTTATCCTGAAATAGTGTAAAAATTGAAGTGTATTTCGATTCGCTCATCACTAGTTATGTCATTACAGATGTCACAGCTGGTGGTGTGAGGACCTTGTCCTTGAGAAATCCAGATGAAGATGAAGTCACAGAAATTAACAATGATGACATGCTCACTGTGGCTGTGGTGACCAGGTATGCAAGCTGACCCCTGGATGGTGTTTACTTAGTTAGTGTTGAGTGAACTTCTGTTTTCAAGTTTGGCGTACAAGGTTCGGGTTCAAGATATCTAAGAATTCCATTATGGATTCCGCTACCACAGACCATAAGTTATAGTACGTGGTAGCGGAATCCATAACAGAATTCTTAGATATCCCGAACCTTGTATGCCAAACTTGAAAACAGAAGTTCGGCATACCTATACAGGTAAAACTCGAAAAATTAGAATATCGTGCAAAAGTCCATTTATTTCAGTAATGCAAAGTAAAAGGAATTGCATTAATGCAGCTTAAAATTAGAATTTTGTGAAAAGGTTCAATATTCCAGGCTCAAAGTGTCACACTCTAGTCAGCTAATTAATCCATACCCCCTGAGCAAAGGGTACCTCAAAATTGAGACTTTGGAGTTTCATAAGAGGTAAGCCATAATCATCCAAATTAAAAAACATATAAAGGCTTGAAATATCTCGTTTTGCATGTGATGAGTCTATCTCATATATTAGTTTCACCTTTTAAGTTGCATTACTGAAATAAATGAACTTTGCACGATATTCTAATTTTTCGTGTTTCACCTGTACATAGTAACATAGTCTACAAGGCTGAAAAAAGACATCTGTCCATCCAGTTCAGCCTGTTATCCTGCAAGTTGATCCAGGGAAAGGCAAATAAACCCCTGTGACTCGAATAAGGCAATCAAAATAACTCCCTGGATCAGCGACCCCTCTCTAGTAGCTATAACCTGTAATATTATCACATTCCAGAAATACATCCAGGCCCCTTTTGAACTCTTTTAGTGAATTCACCATCACCACCTCCTCAGGCAGAGAGTTCCATAGTCTCACTGCTCTTGCCATAAAGAATCCTCTTCTATGTTTGTGTACAGACCTTATTTCCTCCAGACGCAGAGGATGTCCCCTTGTCACAGTCACAGTCCTGGGGATAAATAGATTAGGGGAGAGATCTCTGTACTGACCCCTGATATATTTATTCATAGTAATTAGATCTCCCCTCAGTCGTCTTTTTTCTAAAGTGAATAACCCAAATGTTGATAGTCTTCCAGGGTACTGTAGTCCACCCATCCCAGTTATTACTTTAGTTGTCCTCTTCTGAACCCTCTCCAGCTCTGCTATGTTTGCCTTGTTCACAGGAGCCCAGAACTGTACACAGTATTCCATGTGTGGTCTGACTAGTGATTTGTAAAGTGGCAGGACTATGTTCAGTCCCCTATAATCTTACGCTTTGAGATGTGAGCAATTCATTGTTCATTTTGTGTTCTCTTTGCTTATGCAGCTTTTGACCTCTGATTATTCATCACTGATTCATGTAAATAGGAGAAGATATGTATATCAGCTTTTCTCTAAATTAACTGGGTCAATATTCTTATCTAGGGAATGGTGATACAGCTCAGTCTTATTAAATAATATGGATAGGACTTGATAACAACTCAGCTTAGATAAGAAGGTACAGGATCAGGTATAATCAGCTTTTTTTTTTTACATGGGGGAGGGGTTATGATTGATTGGTGTCAGGAAAATGATGTAAAAAGTGACAATTTTTGGTGCATTAAAGGAGGAAAGACCGGCACTCGCGATGATGATGATTTTTTTTTTGATGATGAATGTTGCGTTTATTCAGTCACATATTAAGGACATATAGTGACGCGTTTCAGCACAACACGTGCTTTCTTCAGACTATACAATAAACTCCTATTGCATCTCTTTTATACACAGAGAGAGGGAGGAGTAACAAAACAAAAGAGAAATGACATCATACTATGTAGCTCCACCCACCTCAGGGCTGACACAGGTGAAGTAATGAAAGGTGCAATAAACCAAAAAGATCAATGTGAATACATTGATGAAACAATGGAACAGTTGATAACAATTCAGGAATCAAGTCCGCTGAAAGAGACAAATGTATATTATTATAATCTAAATTCTTATAAGAATAATATAGTCAAGAAACTAAGTGAAACTGGAAATATTGTACTCGCGATTGAGCCCCCTTGGATCCAAAGTTTGTAACCGATGGATCCAATAAGCCTCACGCTTTAAAAGCAAGCTATTCCTGTCGCCGCCACGGCGAGGTAAAGAAACACTCTCAATCACTTGAAACCGCAACTGCGATATTGCATGACGCTTCTCATGGAAATGATGTGGTAGGGGTAACAGCAAATTCTCAGTGCGGATAGTGGACTTATGCTTGCTTAGTCTATCTTTAATCCGCATTGAGGTTTCCCCTACATAGACGCAAACTGCGGTTTGGTCTATGTAGGGGAAACCTCAATGAGCATAGTCACATATTCAACTAGGAGACTAGGTATCATTAAAGCAGGTTGCCTGTGATGCCATTCTGTGTGGTTCTGACCATTTGAAGACAAAAATGCTTGGCAGTGTGTGGCTGCCCACATGTCGGTTCCCTGTCAAAGTGAAGAGGAGTGGCTCACAGCTGAGGGACAAAGTTAGTATACAAAAAATATAATATAAAAAATTGAAATCACCCCTCCTTTCCCTAAATAAAAAAAATATATAAGCAATAAAGAAAAATATAAACATCATGGGCATCACCACATCTGAAAATGCCCATACTATTAAAATATAAAACTATTTCTCCCATACAGCAAATAGAATGCAATGGAAAACAAAATCAAACTGGCCGATTCAGCATTTTTTCACCACTTCACTTAACGAAAAAATTGAATAAAATGTGATCAAAAAGTCACACAGATCGTCCCGCGAACAATGAGCCCCCACACAGCTCAGTAGACATAACTATAAATAAAACGTTACGGGGACAGAATACGACAATGTAAAAACATTTTGTTTCAAAGTTTTTCTTTTTTTCAGTATTAAAACACAAAAACCCTACACATACATGCTATAGTTTTAATTGTACTAACCTAGAGAATGCCACACAGGGAACTCCATAGCAACAAAACTCATCAAACTGTGTTGGAATTGCATTTTTTTTTTACCATTTCCAACCCATTTGGAATTTTTCCGCTTCCCACTACATGATATTACATATTAAATAGTGGCATTAGAAAGTACAACTTGTCCCACAAAAAACAAGCCCTCATACGGCTATGTGAACATTGAAATGTTCTGATTTACTGTATGGACAATTTAGGGTTAACATCTTGGCTCATCCCCTTAGACTGCCAGGAGATGCATCTGGGACTGCGCCCTTTTTAGAGTATAGGAAGAGACAGGACCTTCTTGTGCAGACTCCTCAGAGCTGGGTCCAAGCTAGGAGAACCTTTATTTCTGGCACTTCTACTGCTAACAAAACTACTTGATCACTAAAAATTCTCCAGAGAGAAGGAAATCAGAAGGTCCTGAAACTACAAGGTGTGCATTGGAGTCAGTCAGCAGAGTATCATGTACATTTATGGCAGAGAGAGACTTTGCTGCTGTGAAAAGGAACATTGCTAGCGCACACTTCTACATTTTGAGACGTTTGGCCAGCTGTATCTTAAATCTGTACCCCTTAGCCTGGGAATTACAGAAGCATTTGCAAAGAACTCACTATATGCTTAAGGTTCTGCAGAGAGACTTTAGCTCTGCTGTAGGCTGATACCTGTAGGCTGTTCGGGCATGCTGGGAGTTGTAGTTTTGCAACAGCTGGAGGGCCGCAGTTTGAGGATGCCTGCTTTAGAGAGACATAGAAAAGAGGTACCACACAACCCCATCATTGCTGCTGGTCATACATTGCTGTTGGGGATTGGGAAGAACCGCACTGATGTACTTGGAACTGGGCCTTTTTATTGTCAAATGTACTACTACTCCTATTTTTCACTTTAGTGAAGGGAAACTTATTTATTGATTTCAATTTGCCTGGTTACTGACTTTATCATCCACCGGCCGCTTCACCCACACTCCTGCCTTGCACCCCATTCACCAACAGGCAGAAGCCCCAAGACCAGAGTGTACCTCGAGGGATGAAAGGGTGTGTCCTTCAGTCACTGCACAGCCTCAGGGAGAGCCAGAGAGCGGGAATTGCTACTGTGATTACTACTACCACCCTCAGGGTCATAACTATCACGTTCATCCTCCACTCTCCTCTCCTGGGCTCGCTGCACATGCGGCTCACTTTATTGTAGGTCAAAGAAAATTGTGAAATGTGATGCTGATATCATAACAATATGCATGATCTCCTCCTCTCTGCAGTGCTGAATGGGAATAAAAGGGGACCCCCATTCGCCCAATAGGTGGGCGTTCTGGAAATGGAGCCTGCACCTATCAGACATTTACACCATATACTTTTTTTTTTCCATTTAAATATCTTTATTAGAATAAAACAAATACAATTAAAATTTTAATACAAAGTCAGAATTCAATATTATTATATATTCCCCAACCACCAGCCCAGTGATGCGTCTCAGATCTCGCTGTCACTCAAAGAAAACAAAAGAAAGTAAAAAGGGAAGATAAAGCAATTAAAACAGTATATCATCGAGGTTTAAAACCTCCAGGACTCCCATATCTTGATCCACTTCTCTTGGGTATTTCTTTGCTTATATAGGATATTCTCATAACACCACGCAACAAAAAAAAATACTTTTTGTCTGCTACTGGGCAAAAACCATTTGACCTATACTAAATTGAGTGTGCGGATTACAAATCTGAAGTCAGAATTGTTGTAACTTGTCACAAAATTTTGCTATGCATAAGTATGCCTAAATGAATTAAGCACTTGGAAAGCATTGAATAATTTTGAACAGAACAAGTTTTACTCCAACAATTACCTAATCTACATCAAGGTTTGCGTAGTAAACAGTGTATGAAAATGTAATAGAATGACAAAATTTAAAAAAGTCTTGTTTTTCAATTTAAAAGTCTTACTTGAGCAAGGCCCAGTACTGTTAAAAGTGCTTCAGGCATCTGCTTTTGTGTTTGCGAACGGTCATATTTTCCTATTGCAAAAATCAGCAGTAGTCCCCCCATCATGTTGGGATTCCAGCGGCCTTGATACCTGTTCTCCATTGTAGAAATATCTTTATGGAACCGCTCTCCATGTTCGTCACTTACGTGTCCCAAATTGGGTGGGAAAAAGTCAAGATGGGAATGTAAGAAATGCACTTTCAATGAAATTCGGCAGGCAAGTTGTTCATATGCTGTAAGCATGTTGTCTACTAATTCAGCATAGTTTGCAGCTCGTCTGTTCCCAAGGAAGTTCTGCACTACTAGCACAAATGCGTGCCAACCTGCAAGATGCACTTGCTTTGTCAGATTCTTGCGCTGATCATAAGTATTGTATTTGCCACATATGTAGCAGAAATTGTCTGTATCGTTAAAACATTTGCTTTTATCCATCTTAAGTTTCAAAACTGATAGCACTATAACAGATCACTTTATCAAAATCTGTCCAGCTTGCCTTATATACTTACCTCTGACATCAGCCTGAGTGCATCCGAACAGGTCTGGACATGTCCATTGGAATATATCCAATTTAATTAATGCATTAACCTTCCTAGCGGTATTCCAGAGCGTGACTCGGGGTTAACTTTCGCTGCCAGGAGCGGTAACGCCGAGTCACGCTCGGGGTAACATTGAAAAGTTGTCAGCGGAGAGCCCTTACCTTCTCCACTGTGATCGCAGGCGAGAGCGCCGGCCGGCATCTGACTTTCTGGTTCCGTTCCCTGCGAGCACCTGCGGCGCATGGGAGCGGAACTGGGCAGGAAATTCAAAATTATAAAGTGACACACACACATAAAAGAGGTAATACATTGTAATCTGAGAGGATTGCACTGTATCACCTCAGATCTGACAGTTGATCACTGTAAAGTGCCCCTTGCCTGACATTATTGAATAAAATTATATTAATTAGATTATAATTCATGATTTTGTGTTTCAAACTTTAGTAAGTAATTCATTTAGTAAGTAATTACTAAGAATTGCAGGCCTACAATACATAACACCAAATTTGCATGAAAAAAAATTGTACCTCTTTTGGTACAAAATTCCTGACATAATCATACCGCCACTGAGGTTAATGCATTAATTTTATAACTGAATAGGCTTTTCACGTATAACTTAACCCTTTAAGGACCTCCGCTGCACGTGCAGCGGGCGCCATAGCCGCCAGGTTTCTGCTATTTTAAATAGCAGAGACCCGCGGCACATGTATGCTATCAGCCATAAGGTTAATCGCATACATTTTCCCTTTCAGATGCCGTGGTCAAATGTGACCACAGCATCTGCGCAGTCTGGAAACGGAAGTCGCGCACTTCCGCTCTGGTAACAGTGTTCCCCGGCTGAGATCGGGGAACCTGTTACATTGATCTAATAGGCTGAAGCCTCAAGCAGGCATCGGTGCCTATTAAATGACTATACCAATACAGGCCACTAGGTGGCAGCATTGCATTGGTATAGTGTAAATGAAGTGTTCAATGGTGTCTACATAGACATCAATAAACACAATAGGCAATCTAATGATTGCCAGTTATTGTCACCCAAGGTGACTTAAAAAAAAGTTTTTGCAAATATAAAAAAAATAAAAGTTCAAATCACCCCCCTATCCTTAAAATAAAAATAAAAATACTTAAACAATAAAAAAAATAAACATCATGGGCTCCGCTGCATGCGAAAAATGGCCACACTATTAAAATATAACAATATTGATGGCATACGGCAAATGGCGTAACGGGAAAAAAAAATAAAAACAGCCAATTTGCCATTTTTTGTCACTACCCAATAATGTTTTTATAAAAAGTGATCAAAAAGTCGCACACACATCAAATTGGTATCACTGAAAAGAAAAGATCGTCCCGCAAAAAATTAGCCCTCACACAGCCCCATACACATAACTACAAAAAAGTTATAGGGGTCAGAATATCGTTATTAAAAAAAAAAAACATTTCCACGAAGGTTTTATTTTTTTTTTCTAGTATTAAAACGCAAGAAAAATTATATAAGTGAGGTATCGTTGTAACCGTACTGACCTGGAAAAGGAAGTTAACAGGTCAATTTTACCGCATAGTGTACGGTGTAAAAAAAAAAGTAAATAAAATCAGAATTGCGTTCCTTCCCAATTCTACCCCATTTGGAATTTTTTGCCCGCATCCTACTACATGGTATGCCTTTAGAAAGTACAACTTGTCCCGCAAAAAAATAAACCCTCATAAGGCTATGTGAATGGAAAAATAAAACAGTTATGACTATGGGAAGACGGGGAGTGAAAAACGAAAATGCAAAAATGGAAAATCCCAGGGGGTTAAATCCCTTAAGGGGTTAAAATCTAGCCGTGTCAGGCAAATTCTGAGTTCATATTTGGAATCAGCGCGCTCATTTTAGTATAAATCACATGTTTTTCTCTCAGTAGCAAAGTCATTGTTGCGCGGTATAATTTTTAACCTTATTGACCAAATGTATCCAGGTATTCCCGTCTGGAGAACATCATGAAAACCAGACCCTAGTAACCAAAAGTCTGGCCAAAAATAATATTCTGCCTAAAAAAATCTTTTGGTGTTTATGACTACTTAACTTAGAAAGATCACTCAATATAAAACATTCTACCTTAAAAGGAATCTGTAACTTCAATTTATGGATAAGAACGTTATTAATGCCATTCCAATATTATCTGTATTCTCTTCAATATGTAGGTGATCCGCCCTTTGTCCTGGTGATTGTGTTTTAATAAATTGTGCCTTTAGAAACAATTTATAAATGTTTGCAATCTTCATTCTCTGTTCTAAATTCCCTATCAACTCATTTAACAAAGAAGTATCTAACTCTAGCAGTTATTTATCCTTCAAACTAGAAAGTGCAGATTGCAGCTGAAAGTATCTACACCACGACAGATTTTCCACCCTCTGAGCTAAATACAAAAACAGCAATATCTCTCTATTCTTCACCACCTGTGTAACATAAAATCCTATTCTTTTGCCAAAATTGATCCTCAGCTACAGTCAGGTCCATAAATATTGGGATATCGACACAATTCTAACATTTTTGGCTCTATACACCACCACAATGGATTTGAAATGAAATGAACAATATGTGCTTTACCTGCAGACTGTCAGCTGTAAATTTGAGGGTATTTACATCCAAATCAGGTGAACGGTGTAGGAATTACAACAGTTTGCATATGTGCCTCCCACTTATTAAGGGACCAAAAGTAATGGGACAGAATAATAATCATAAATCAAACTTTCACTTTTTAATACTTGGTTGCAAATCCTTTGCAGTCAATTACAGCCTGAAGTCTGGAACGCATAGACATCACCAGACGCTGGGTTTCATCCCTGGTGATGCTCTGCCAGGCCTCTAATTGTCTTCAGTTCCTGCTTGTTCTCGGGGCATTTTCCCTTCAGTTTTTGTCTTCAGCAAGTGAAATGCATGCTCAATCGGATTCAAGTCAGGTGATTGACTTGGCCATGGCATACCATTCCACTTGTTTCCCTTAAAAACTTTTTGGTTGCTTTTGCAGTATGCTTTGGGTCATTGTCCATCTGCACTGTGAAGCGCCGTCCAATGAGTTCTGAAGCATTTGGCTGAATATGAGCAGATAATATTGCCCGAAACACTTCAGAATTCATCCTGCTGCTTTTGTCAGCAGTCACATCATCAATAAATACAAGAGAATCAGTTCCATTGGCAGCCATACATGCCCACGCTATGACACTACCACCACCATGCTTCACTGATGAGGTGGTATGCTTAGGATCACGAGCAGTTCCTTTCCTTCTCCATACTCTTCTCTTCCCATCACTCTGGTACAAGTTGGTCTTGGTCTCATCTGTCCATAGAATGTTGTTCCAGAACTGTGAAGGCTTTTTTAGATGTCGTTTGACAAACTCTAATCTGGCCTTCCTGTTTTTGAGGCTCACCAATGGTTTGCATCTTGTGGTGAACCCTATGTATTCACTCTGGTGAAGTTTTCTCTTGATTGTTGACTTTGACACACATACACATACCTCCTGGAGAGTGTTATTGATCTGGCCAACTGTTGTGAAGGGTGTTTTCTTCACCAGGGAAAGAATTCTCCGGTCATCCACCACAGTTGTTTTCCCTGGTCTTCCGGGTCCTTTGGTGTTGCTGAGCTCACAGGTTGCTGAGCTCACTGTTCCAAACAGTTGTTTTGGCCACGCCTAATGTTTTTGTTCTCTCTGATGGGTTTGTTTTTGTTTTTTCAGCCTAATGATGGCTTGCTTCACTGATAGTGAGTGACAGCTCTTTGGATCTCATCTTGAGAGTTTACAGAAACATTTCAAAATGCAAATAGCACACATGAAATTAACTCTGGACCTTTTATCTGCTGATTGTAATTGGGATAATGAGGGAATAACACACACCTGGTCATGGAACAGCTGAGAAGCCAATTGTCCCATTACTTTTGGTTCCTTAACAAGGGGGAGACACATATGCAAACTGTTGTAATTCCTACACCGTTCACCTGATTTGGATGTAAATACCCTCAAATTAAAGCTGACAGTCTGCAGTTAAAGCACATCTTGTTTGTGTAATTTCAAATCCATTGTGGTGGTGTATAGAGACAAAAATGTTAGAATTGTGCCGATGTCCCAATATTTATGGACCTGACTGTATGTTGCCTAAATTCTGGAGATAAGAATTGTGCCAAAGAGGGGTGCATTGAAGCGACCCTTTTATCCCCAACCATAATTTAATAGTGCCCCATGATTTAGATAACTTTGTGGCCTCTCTATAGTCCTGCTTCCAATTAATCAATTGTCCAGATTCTAAAAGATAAAATATATTGTTATACGAGGATCTACTCACCAAGGTCATACGAAATGCACTTTTCTGCCATTCACGATACAAATATAACTGACCAGCGATAAAATATCCCTTGAACTGGCCTGCTCCAATGGTTTATACAAGTATTCTAGTTTGAGCCTTACTTGCCTTCTTTCCCACAGTAAATCATTAATGACTCTCTCCATGAGTTTTAAAAAACGTATCTTCTATCCATATGGGTGAGTTCCTAAGAATATAGAGAAGTCGGGCTAGAATCACCATCTTAACCAGAGATACTCGATCAGCTCTAGATAAAGGAAGTCGAAGCCATATCCCGATTTTTTGCCTTAACTTTGTTATCAGTGGAATCAAGTTAAGATGCAAAAAATCTTCAATCCTAGGGGATATAGTCATACCCAAATAATAAAAAGTGTCAGAAACATTAAACTTAGTCTTAACTTAAAATCTCATTAGAGGATACAAAGTCCAATGGCATAAGGGTGGGTTTTGACCAGTTTATATCTAAACCAGAAACCCAGCCGAAAGAGTTAACCATTCGGATTAGTCTTGGAAGGGTTGTTTCTGTATGGTCTATAAAAAATAAGACATCATCCGCATACAGGGAAATACGATCTTCCATCCCTAATATTCCAAACCCTTTGATTTTATCATTCTGTCTAACGGCCAAAGCCAAAGGCTCGATATAGATATCAAATAGCAATGGAGATAGGTGGAAGCCTTGTCGAGTGCCCGTGTTCAAGTCGAAGATAGATGTCAGCCTCGCCGAAGGAGATCTATATAATAATTTAATCATATCAATAAATCTATCTCCTAAACCCATCCTAGCCGAAACCTTCCAGAGGAATCTCCACTCCACCCTGTCAAAGGCCTTGGGAGGCATCCAGAGACAGGATGGAACAAGACCCCTCCGGGAGACTGAATGTTCATGAACAAGCGATGGAGATTATGATGAGTACCCTTATTTGGAATAAAGCCATTCTGGTCTGGATGGATAATAAATGGATGACCTTGGAAAGCCTTGTAGCCAGAATTCTTGAGAGAAGCTTCGCATTCGTATTTATTAATGATATAGGCCTGTATGATCTCAAATCTAAGGTATCCTTACCTTACCTGAGCCTTCTCCAACAAAAAATCAGAATAGGCTTGAGTAGTCTTCTGCATAACTTTTCAATTTTCTTCTGTCTTATTTATATAGAAAGATTGTGTTGCTACTGCCGCATGTTCTTTTAACCATTTCTCAGTGGTACCATACCCCTTCCTCAGATTAGCAATATTACTAACTAGGATTCCCCTCAGAAAGGCTTTAAAAGTATCCCACACTACCTGAATTTTAGCTGAATTATAATTAATATCCCAAAAACGATCAATCTCCTGATGCATTATTTCATGATTCTCCATTACTGACAGCCAATAGGGATTTAGTCTAAATGGGGGTCTCCCTATATTCCTATCATAAGCCAGGCAAAGTTCAAGGGACAAGGGCACATGGTCCAAAAGAGACTTTGTCTCATACTTCATCCGTTTTACATAACTCATATATTTTTTATTCATTAGGGCAAGATCTATCCTGGACATAGATTTGCCAGATTTATTTATACATGAGAATACTCTTCTCCCATGCCCTAGACTTCCCCAAACATCCTCAAAACCAGCTTCTTGACGAAAGCGTGCCAGAGGAGACCCTTGGACAGAAGTTTAGCCATCACTCCCCATAGATACCCTATCTATAGTAGGATTGATGACACAGTTAAAATCCCCAATAACTAATGAAGGACATTCAGGCCATTGATCCATAAAAGATAGCAGGGAGTTAAGCACAAACAAGGAAAACGGAGGTGGAATATAAACAAAGGCTAAAATACATGATTTTCCAACAAGTTTACCATATAGGAAAACAAATCGCCCCTGCTCATCAACAGAGGATGCCTCGCAGACTGAGTCAATTGCCCTATGAATAAGGACTGTCACTCCTCTGTAATGACTAGTAAAAGTGGAGTTATACGTCTGCGCAGCCCATCCCCTGGAGATTCGCAGAGAAGTCTCCTCAGAAAGATGGGTCTCCACCAAACAGACAATCGCTGGTAAGTGCCTCCGTACAAGATCAAAGACTGCTTGTCTCTTTAGTCTATACCCCAAACCCCAAACATTCCAAGTAAGAATTCTGACATTAAATCAAAAAATGAAACTCCCTAGAGATTTAACAACCCCTTCTTGCTTACCCCTATCCTACGAGACGCATCACAACCCACCCCTAGCCCCCCAATCCAATTGATCCGCCACATTTTGCAACAGATCTCTCACCTATAACCACCCCACCCCCTCTCACTACTGCCCAGCCCCATCATTACTACTAAACAGGGAAAGGAAAAATACAGACTTAAATAATGATCCAGTAAACCTAAAAATGTTGCTAGAAAAACAACCATAGAATGCCCAATAAAAATATAAATATTTTATTAAATCATCAATTGATCAAAAATTATTTAAAGACATTTTCACAGAATTACTATGGAGAAAAATCAGCAAAACAACCTGGATACAGTAGTCCCCCCTGTCGGTACTGTATCCAGGTTGTTTTGCTGATTTTTCTCCATAGTAATTCTGTGAAAATGTCTTTAAATAATTTTTGATCAATTGATGATTTAATAAAATATTTATATTTTTATTGGGCATTCTATGGTTGTTTTTCTAGCAACATTTTTAGGTTTACATGATTGGTTCTGGTTGCCCTCATTTATGGTATTGTAGGGAGGCCTCTTCTCCTTTTTCGGTTCTATGTTAAATAATGATCCAGCTTAATCAGATATGATTAACGCTTAGTCAGATATTATTCCGATCCAGCCAAATCCGACGTATCAAAAAAATGAGTTCCATCCTTAAAGATGATCTGAAGTTTAGCTGGATAAACAAATGAGTACTTGATATCCTTTTCCTTTAAACGCTTTTTGACTGCATTAAAAGAACGTCTCCTTTCTTGGGTCTCTTTAGAAAAGTCCGGAAGAAAAGCCAATCTATTCCCATTATATACAATAGGAGCACACTCCCTCCCCCTTCTTAATAGCATATCACTAACCCGCGAGACCAAGATCTTAGCCAGAAGTGTCCGTGGCTCTCCCAGGAATTGGTTTACCTCCTGGGACCCGATGAGGTCTTTCTACTAAGAACAATGGGGAAAAATATTATTTTCCAAAATTCTCAAAGATCAGCGTTTGTAGAAATTCTTATCCTCAGCCCCCTCAGGTAACCCCAAGATTCTCACATTACATCTCCTTGACCTGTCTTCCAGGTGCACCACTTTTTTTTAAGGATGTTAAGATCCATCTTTAAGGTAGAGATCTTGTTTTTTTTTTTTTATTATTCATTCTGTAAAACACCTATGGAATTCTCCACAGTATGTAACTCTGTCTCGTATCCTGGATACGTCCTCCCTGATCAGGACTACATCATTCTGAATTGATCAAAGCTGGATTGAAATGTCCTGTATTGAATCCCCATTTTGCTTTACTGCCAGTAATATTTCTTTTAGTGGGGAAAAATTAGCGCTAGATAATTCTTCTTCCTCTAATCTCTCTATCCCCTGAGGTTGAGCGGATTCTTTTACTTCCTCCTCCATATCCTCAAAATGATTCGTTTTTTTAGCGCCAGTGTCCTGCGGCCCTTTTTGTCCTGCTCTCGTAGTGACCTTAGGAGACTTCAAGAACTGATCTATTTTTGTCCCTTCCAAAGACCTGATGGCATATTTTTGCCCATAAAAGTCCACTAAACGCCTATTTTGCTTAGGGACAATATTTTGTTTTCCCCTCCTTCTCTTCTCTTCCTTCTTTCTTTTCCTCTTCCCCCTAAGTGAGCTGTTTATATCCATTAGTTAATCTGTTATTCCAGGGGAAAAAGACTAGCAAAGAAAAAAAGTCCAAGACATGTACATACAGTGCTGCCCATAATTATTCATACCCCAGGCAAATTTTGACTTAAAGTTACTTTTATTCAACCAGCAAGATATTTTTTTACGGGAAATGACATAGGTGTCTCCCAAAAGATAATAAGATGATGTACAAGAGGCATTATTGTGAAAAAACAACAACATTTCACAGCTTTTATTTACAATTGAGCAAAAAGTGTCCAGTCCAAAATTATTAATACCCTTCTCAATAATCAATAGAAAAGCCTTTATTGGCTATTAGAGCAATCAAACGCTTCCTATAATTTCAGACCAGCTTTTTGCATGTCTCCACAGGTATTTTTGCCCATTCATCTTTAGCCATGAGCTCCAAATCTTTCAGGTTGGAGGGTCTTCTTGCCATCACCCTGATCTTTAGCTCCCTCCACAGATTCTCAATTGGATTCAAGTCTGGACTCTGGCTGGGCCACTCCAAAACGTTAATGTTGTTGTCTGCTAACCATTTCTTCACCACTTTTGCTGTGTGTTTTGGGTCATTGTCATGCTGAAATGTCCACTGGTGCCCAAGGCCATGTTTCTCTGCAGACTACCTGATGTTGTCATTGAGAATCCTCATGTATTACTCTTTTTTCATGGTGCCGTTTACTGTGATTAGGTTCCCTGGTCTATTGGCTGAAAAACACCCCCAAAGCATTAGGTTCCCACCACCATGTTTGACAGTGGGGATGGTGTTCTTTGGGTTGAAGGCTTCTCATTTTTTACGCCAAATGAAGGAAACATCATTGTGACCAAACAATTAAATTTTTGTTTCATCTGACCATAACACAGAAAACCAGAAATCTTCTTTGTCCAGATGAGCTTTTGAAAAGGCCAAGCGAGCTTTTTGTGTGCCTTATCTGGAGAAGTGGCGTCCTCATTGTCATGCTGAAATGTCCACTGGTGCCCAAGGCCATGTTTCTCTGCAGACTACCTGATGTTGTCATTGAGAATCCTCATGTATTACTCTTTTTTCATGGTGCCGTTTACTGTGATTAGGTTCCCTGGTCTATTGGCTGAAAAACACCCCCAAAGCATTAGGTTCCCACCACCATGTTTGACAGTGGGGATGGTGTTCTTTGGGTTGAAGGCTTCTCATTTTTTACGCCAAATGAAGGAAACATCACTGTGACCAAACAATTAAATTTTTGTTTCATCTGACCATAACACAGAAGACCAGAAATCTTCTTTGTCCAGATGAGCTTTTGAAAAGGCCAAGCGAGCTTTTTGTGTGCCTTATCTGGAGAAGTGGCGTCCTCCTTGGTCTGCATCCGTGGAACCTAGCAGTGTGCACTGTCCAATGGATTGTCTGCCTTGAGACATTGCCACCAGCAGAGCCCAGATTCACCAGGATGGCCTTAGTGGTGATCCTTGGATTCTTTTTCACCTCTCTAACTATCCTCCTGGCCAGCACAGGTGTCACTTCCGACCACGTCCTCTGAGATTTTCCACAGTGCGGAACATCTTGTATTTTTTGCTCAAATGTAAATAAAAGCTGAGAAATATTTTTTTCCCCCACAATAATGCCTCTTGTACATCGTCTTATTATCTTTTGGGAGACACCTATGTCATTTCCCATCAAAAAATTTCCCATCAAAAAATTTCTTGCTGGTTGAATAAAAGTAATTTTAAGTCAAAATTTGCCAGGGGTATGAATAATTATGGGCAGCACTGTAGATCACACCAATCTCCCTATTCAAATCCACTTCAATTCCATCCAACTAATATATTTGATTGTTAGTTTGTTATGAGTAGTTATAAGTTCTTAATTAGATCTTAGTTATAGGATGTTCATTTGTTATAAGTTTATAAGCAGTGAGAACAGGGGAACTGGTTTAAAACAGAATGATCTTACCAGTCTTCAAAGCATCAGCAGGATTCAATAGAGGATACTGTACGAGTCCCGGTGAAGGCAGCACAGAGGATGGAGGGGAGATGCCGGCAGCGGAGCCCACGTGGCAGGAAACAGGGCAGAAGGAATCAGGACAGCACTCCGACAGTATAACATTCAGCCTGTATGATTCGGAACAGGCCCAGGCAGTCAGGAGGATGAGTCGGGGCGGAGGTCCTAAGTGAGGCTGAAAAGCTCTGGGGTTCGAGAACAGCTCCTGTGCCTGGGCAAGAAGGAGAGCAGGAGATGCGGTGGAGCGGAGCAGGAGGAGAGAGGGGGGAGTGACGCCCTTTTGTCTATGTCATCACGCTATACTCGTTGATTTACACCATATACTTTTAATATGCCATAAATGTCTGAAATTATAACTCCCCTTTAATTTTTAGTGCGGTGTTTGGGAGTATTTCAGAATGATAATGTGGCACTTAGGTAAGAAAAGGTTGTGCACTCCTGCATTACAGCCTTATTAGATTTATTGTAGGCTTTCAGTTGTATGACTTGATAATACAGAGCCGCATTACCTCTGTGTGCTAACATATAAACCAAGCATAGTTGCTAACTGTGTTAAATTTGCAGTTAGGGCTCTTTCACACGAGCGGATCCTGTGTGGGTAATCCGCTGCGTTAAAGAGTGCCAAGCTCCGCTCTGGACAGTAGAGACACGGAGCAGTAACATGATCGATAATGCTCCGTGCCTCTCTGTGATCTTTTTACTACAAAATCACCATGATAACTTTATCTCACTGTGATTTTGTAGTAATAAGGTCACAGAGAGGCACATGTTAATGTTCCGTGTCTCTGCTGTCAAGAGCGGGGCTTGGCTCTCGTTCACGCAGCAGATTCCACACACTGCATCCGTTCGTGTGAAAGAGCCCTTACTGTGCCTAATTTTGAGATACAGTTTTGGCAAATTCAGGCTGTCCCAGGTAGAAAAATAGATGGGGCTAATGCATCCACCGTCTAAAAAGGTTCATGCACGCGAACATGTGCCAGCCGTGCCCATGCTGCAGACCGCAAATTGCATCCGACAGTCCGCACTGCAAAAAAGTAGTGCATTCACTACTTTTTTGCGGTGCGGAGGCACGGACAGAAAACCCACAGAAGCACTCAAGGGAATGGGTCCACATCCGTGATACGGTGCGCACAAGGCTGTTTGCAGGCATGAGCCTTAAGTGGAAGGTTCCTGGTGGGTTTAGTTATTCCCAGGGCGGAACTCAGATGTCCCAAATTTACCAGCTAAAATGTTGGTATGTCTGACACTGTCAGATCGAGAATGCCACCAAACATAATACATGCAATAGATCCTGCCACACTTTTGACAGTTGAGGAAGGCAGACATGCCGCAACGCGTTCTGTGAACCGTTTAATAAATACATTCTGAAGAGCAAGCACGTCTGCTGGGATCATTTCGTATGCATCATATGGGGGTCGCTCCTTTCCCATGCAGACATTGAAAAAGTCGTGAGCTGTCTTATTTGGGAACTGACACTTTTGACAGAAACATAAAAAAAATAATTCAAAAGAAAAAAAAACGATATGCCTCCGTATGAAATTGGAGTGATGTAAAGGTATAGTAGAGCCCCTTGGACTTTTATACTATGGCTCTGTACAATGAGGTTGTGTGAATGAGGCCTAAAATGCCATTAAGGCTACTTTCACATGACCGCACCTTGTTTTGCAGTCTGCAAATTGCGGATGCCCAAAACTCGGATGCCGTGCGGAACAAAACGGGCCGCCCATTATAGAAATGTCAGCGAAACGGACAAGAATAGGACGTGTGCCTTTTTTATTTTTTTTGTGCGGCCACTGGACGGAGCAATGGATGCGGACAGTACACGATGTGCTGTCCGCATCTTTTGTGGCCCCATTAAAGTGAATGGGTCCGCATCCGCAAACAATGGCCATGTGAATGAGGCCTTAGAATGTGAAAATGGAGCAATGCCAAATGATATTGGACTATAATGACTACCAAGTTAAAGGTGCGGCTATTTAGACTTTCATTTAATAAGAAAGGCCTAAGGTTGGGTTTACACATGTTGGCCAAAACCCTACCCATGGACAGCAGCTAATGGCAGCATGACTTTGAGGCTAAACCCGAGGTATGACCCACATGGGTGAGCTGGATTTCAGCTGTATGTGACAGCTAAAGCACAGACACCCAGCTTGAGGTGATACATCGAATGAATAAAGAAGTAATTGCAACTTCAATGCAGTTATAATATATCATTGTTAATGCTACTTTATTACTTTTACCATCAACACCATAAGATATCTTCTACAGGTGGATATATCTGACACCGACATTGAGAGATTGCTGTACGTTGTTTTCTGTGTAAAAGGCACCAGTGTTCCCATACTGCTCCAGTTATTCTATCTGGTGCTCACTTATCGGCTACAGAATTAATTCCTTTTTCTGTTCTCAGGGTATGAAGACCTTTTGCATCTGAATGTGGAATGAGATCTAAAAGCTTAGCAGTTTCCGTAGCAACTGCATAAAACTCGCTTCTCGTGTAAAACGTTAACATTTACGCTTACAAATTAAAATAGCAAAATCTATTCACAGTGTGATGCTTATAGGATAGGAGCAAACATAGGCTTGTAGACTGAGCCAAGCATGCATGTGTATGGGAGTGAGCAGGAGTAAGTAGAAAGATGTCAGCTGAACCAGCATTCATCTGTCAGCTATCTAAAGTACATGCCAGCTTTAGTAATTTCACTATCTACTTAGGATGTGCAGTACCCCAGACTTAGGGGTATCTGCAAAGTTTGGGTTTGTAATGTAATGTTTTTGACATGCCCTATTTGCTATGCACTATTACTCAAGCAGATGCCGTATGGGTAAACTTGGAATGGAGCTAACCAGTCCATCCCCCCCATCTGTTAAGGACCACTAATCCAGGGAGACTGCAGGGTCCTAGGCCACAGAAGTTCTGAAAGCTACAGTGTTTACAGTCAGCAGAGTGATCAACACTATAGCTATACAGATTGTGCTGTAGGTTAGGGGAAACATGATAAGACACCCATCACCACAATTCAGGACAGGCACACTAACAAGTAGTAATGAGTGAAGCGGGCTTCGAATTCTACATCCGAAGTCACTTCGCTCAAAACTCCGGATTAATGCTGTACGGAGATCTGTCTTCATACAGCATTAAAATGTATGGCCTCCATGGAGGCGAAATGAGTTATTCGCAAAGTCTTTAAAACTTGGATTCGAACTCAGCATTGGTTCCAAGGTACCTGCTAGTAGCATCCAAAGCTCGCTTCGCTCATCACTACTCACAAGCCTGCATTTCAGAAGTAGACACCTATAGTCATAAGTGCCAACTTAATTCTTTTAGCAAGAGAATCGGGAGATAGGGACATTTGTCGGCTGCTATACTCACAGTACCATCGTCTGCCTCCATACCTCTTTATCTGGGGAGAGAAACTGCATTGTGTACTAACTACTGCTGGATGTACTGTTGCTCTCTTCTTGAATTTAGCAAAGACATAATTTAGTTATTTACTTCTGGCATGATTTCTTGCACAATCTTTTCAGTGCACTGATCCCCAGGGAGCAACAGCCTGAGGAAGCACACCATGGCACAACATCTCATCAGGGCCACTACCACTCCCATCCTCTGCTCCGGCTCTTCCAGGGGTTTGCTGCAGATGCACACTACATGTGCATCCTTTTTGCATGAAGAGGTTAAATATGTATTATATATACATGCTGGTGTCTTGTTATAATATGGTAAAGTCAATTACAGTTAGTGTTATATGCATTGAACATCTGGACCTCCAAAATGAATTTTCCTGTCACGGGGTAGAGTCGCGGGTATAAAGATAGAGTGGAGGTGCACCCCCTGAGCTGCCACCCGGTCCCCTGTCCCTGCCTACTTGCACCACCCGCCCTAGGTGACGGGGCGCCACTGGGCAACAGTCCCTGACCTGAGTAAGTGCAAGCAGAGAGATAGAGACAGCAGGGAAACGGACAGCCAATGAGAGGTAGCACTAGAGCGGACAGAGAGGTGGAACAAGCAAGGTACCACCAAAAATGGAGGGGCGAGGCGGGTCAAATAGCCGGGGTCAGTCTAGGAGGTCAAGGTCAGTACAAGAGAAGAGGCAAAGACAAAATCCAAAAGCAAGCCGAGGTCAAAATCCGAGAGGTAGCGTCAAGGTTCAGGGAGCAGGCAGAAGAGGTGTCAGGAAGCAGATCAAGGGTCAAATCCAAAGGCAAGCTAAATAACAATAATAGTACACAGCCTAAGGGACCAAAATCACAGGCAACCTGTAGCCAGCAGGTTGCCTGTATTTATAGTGGGGAGTGAGGGTCATGTGACGTGGCCAGCATCACATGACCGACAGACAAACAAGTCGAGCACCGAGTGATCAGCTCGGCGCTCAAGGCAGACCTAGAAGCAAGGAGCCTTCCAGCTAGCAAAAGCCTCCCTGGGAACGAGGCTGAACACAGATCCTCGCTCCTGAAGCTAAGCAGCAGGTCTGCGGCTGATGGGAGACCGAGTGCGCCTTCGCGCCCCATTATATTGCCATTTATCATTTTTCTTCCATAATCAGGTTTCAGACTGTGTCTGCATTTTGCGATGGATTTATTCAGAGATGCTCAGTTGTCTGCAATTTACACAGACAATTTCACTATCTGCATGGTTCTGACCACCAGGATTTCAGCAGGTTATTTTTTACACATTCTGATCTTTGATATTGAATAATCAGTACAATATTCATGCAAAATGTTATGACGTTGGAGTGAAATTAATGGGCCAGAGGGTATATTTGTCATAACTAGTGTGCCCACAGCATACCATCTTTTCCAAATACCTGAAAATGGAAACTTGGAATCAAATCTCGAGTTTTGATAAATCTTCCCCTTCTGTCTAAGCATAGACTGTTCTCTCTTAAAAATTGATTTTTGAGAGAATAGTGATGCCTACTGGTCCTCCCTCTGAAGAGCAAAATAAGCATCATCACTCCACATTTCTTGACCTGACATTCAGGCCTCTTTAAAGACAAGGGTTCTTGGCACATAGACCCAAGCATTAATTGCAGCTTTGATGCATCTCTTTTAAATCTTGCTCTTAGAACACGATGAACAGCAACAGATGTTCAAAAGATATGAAGTGTACCGTTTTACTAGTTCAAAGAACCTCAAGCACCTGTGGCCAATTCATGTACGTTTTTACTTTCTGTAATCGTTACATCTTAATGAGGCCTCAATAAAAGTGAAGGTCTACTACCAGCATGCCAGATCAACTGGTGCACTGTAGACGTGACTGTCACAACGGGGAGTGGGGGAAACCCCCCACCGCGCGGTGTCAGAGGGAATAAGGAAGCTGCTAGGCCAGGACGACAGGATCAGGGAGCAGGTCACCTCCTAAAACATCCCTAATTCTGACCCTGACTCCTAACCGTATGAGTCAACCCAGATGGTAGGAGGGCTCATACTCCGGAACCTCAGGTCCCTACTAGCCCTCAGGAAATCCCTGGACTAGGAGCAGAGTAAGACGACCTGTTCTTCCACATCACGGACGAACAGGAGTCTCAACTGGCCAAGCTGCAAGGAGAAGGGAACATATACAGCATATGGATATGGCAGGTAAGTTGAACCAGTTCCACCCTACCTGCAACAGACACACTGACTGGAACCCGTTCACAAGTGCTTATGTCCACACCAACATAAAAGGACACAGCACACATCAACAAATCACACAGGAAACCAGGACACCATAGCTGCACTAAGGTGAGACTGCAGCGGAACATAAACTTAACATCATGACATTTACTTATGACCACAAGGGTGGCCCTCACTGGACATATGGCATCAGAAGACCAGGAGGATGACTCCAGCATACAGCATGGCTGGAGTACCCCTCTCCTTCAGGCAACCAGCGGAAGCTAAATAGCCCAAGCAGCCACACACACTCGCACACACTAGGATTGGAGTTAACCCTTCCAACACCAGACAGGGTAGTGAAGCCACTTAAAGGGGAAATGCACACACAACTAAACCCTGTGCACACCAAACAGGGAAAATGCACACATACACTACAGAAGTTGCCAGAGGCAACCGCATGCATAGACAGTGAGCAGCCCAGCAGTCAGCTCAGGCTGCTACACTGCCAACAACATCATGTTGCCAGCGGCAACCACACGTGAGGCAAACATCTCACAGCCCTCACCTGCGGTGAACAACCAAACTGACCTCTGGCAACTGCATGCGGCCCTAAGAGTCACGGCCATGAACATAGTCGTGACAGTGACACACATGTTCCAGTAGAGGGTACCAGATTCATTGCCAGAATGGCCAGTAAAGAATATTCATCCCATACAGAAAATGAGCAAGAATTACTGTTCCAGTGTGTGTAGAAACCAGCTGTTACGTTCAGTCAAAAGCATCAGGGAGCTTCAGGTATCAGAGCATCTGGAGTGGAGAACTGAAGTCATGAGAGGAGATGTTACAAATTTGTGGTCCTAATACAGAGTATTGGCAGAATCACTATCAAAACTAGCAGGATACCAGAGCAGCTGGCATAAAGCGGAGCTTAAAGGAGTTAGCCCATCTGGAATATTGATGGCATATCACTAGAATATGGCATCAATGTCAGATAGGTGCAGATCCCTCCTCTGGGGCCCCTGAAGTGGAGATAATAATGTGTGGTCAGCACATTCATAGCTATTGGAGTTCTGAAAATAACCAAGTAAGTGCACTCAGCTATTTTTAGTATCCCTATAGCAGTCACCTCTCCATTTACAGTTATGGGATTGCCAGAAATAATTGAGCCATCACTTGGTTATCTTCAGACTTCCCATAGCAGTGAACAGATTGTGACCACGCATGCATGGCTGCACTCTGTTTACTTCAGGGTTCCTGTTCTGGAGATAAGGTCCAGTTCCAAATGTGAGACGTGCACCTATCCGATGGCATGTCCTAGCGATATTTCATCAATGTCCCAAATTGGAATACCCCTTTAAAGGAGACAAGGATTGTGTAAGTCACAGTGCTGCTGAAAACCACATGCAAGTTGTCTCCCTGGGACAGACATCTCCATCTTGGCTTCAGATGCTAAACACAATATTGTTCTTAAGTTGTCAGTATGCATCCGTTCCATTAGAATGTAGTTGTGTGAGGGGGCCGTGGTCTGCCGCTGTCCTGCCAAGACGTGTTTCAGAGAGCTTTCTGACCTGTCCTGTTAAATCCTTGGTCATCGGCAGATAACAGGGTTGCAGAACCA
Source organism: Bufo bufo (assembly GCF_905171765.1). Lineage (NCBI taxonomy): Eukaryota > Metazoa > Chordata > Amphibia > Anura > Bufonidae > Bufo > Bufo bufo. The sequence goes on from NC_053391.1 coordinate 591,632,815, forward strand.
ACCCAGACAACCAGAATCAACCCGTACACCTCACTCCATATGTTCAGCCCCTGGGGTCACAGTTTAAACCAAAACCACTGACTGAAGGACCCGGTAAGAAACTAACACTCTCCCAGCCCTTATTAAGCCTCTACCGTGGTCTGAACCCATGTCAGGCCTGACTGGAGGTCCAGAGGTCCCCGGTGGATTAACCAGCTCTGCCAAACACCACGTGGGCCCCACATATACCCACAACTGGAGGCTCAGCTGCATATCAATACCACGGGGTCACCACACAAGCGAAACATCTTACCGGCGGACCCGGTGTCCCGGGTTGGGACGAGCCTAGCCAACCACCTGGAGTTTCCCTGGCGGATTTGGTCTCTGAAGTCCGATCTTTGGACTGCTGAGTAAGTTATACGCTCCAGTCCGCCTATTGAAACCACTTCTTAATATATAGTAGAAGGATCAGACCTCACTCCCCCTCTGTAGGAGCAACGCTCTAATTTTTTCTGGACTGTTTACCGGTCTGCCTAGCTGATATTGTAACCTGTGGTACACAATCACTAACTTCAGGACTTAGTCCTAATTTTTACTGTGGCTACAAATAGACTATAATATTCACCATCTGGTTACTTACCAGTTGTTCCTGATGTATTCTAACTACGAGGCAACCAAGAGACCCAACACCTTTATAGCTCCTTTTTTTTTGACAACATGGTTAAAATAGGGAATGCTGCCACTAAAGACTAACAATACCAAAATATCAACTGTCCCACGTGGAGAAATGGACAAATACATGAAAAAGAAAAATTCCAACTCTGCCATTCAGAAGATGGCTACGCCATCTAAAGATTCCCTTCCTATTGCGCATGTAGACACTGGAGAAGAGTCGGACAGTGAAACGGACTCACCGCCACACCAAGACTCTCTCACAATCTCCTGTTCCTTCTTACAAAAATATTTAGACAATGCTCTGGCCAAGGCTTTAGACCCCCTTTCTAAAGACTTACAAGATATAAAACAAGGGATGAAACAAATTGGGGCAAGAGTAGAGCAACTGAAAATTGAACAGGCCACACAGCCATATGCAGTTATAGCACAGCTGTCACTGTCAGCATGTCATCCTGCCAAAATTACCTCAATGCAGCCTTCTAAACTATAAAGGATTGGTGAGAACAGAGGCCGCAGAAACAATTTGAGAATAAAAGGTCTCCCAGAATATGTTGCACCTACGGCCCTATATTTAACCGTACTGCAATTTTTTTTCTCTATCCTTGGGGACTCCTATACAGATGACATCATTATAGAACGTGTCCACAGAGCACTGCGGAGAAAACCCAAAGACTCTGAACCACCACGAGATGTAATATGTTGCCTCCTCAATTACAGTGTGAAGGAGGAGATTCTACGTCGTACTAGAACATCTACCCATATTGAATTTAAAGAGGCCAAATACTTATACAGTACAGACCAAAAGTTTGGACACACCTTCTCATTCAAAGAGTTTTCTTTATTTTCTTGACTATGAAAATTGTAGATTCACACTGAAGGCATCAAATGTCACAACCAGACAGCTGAGAAGCTCTGACAGGAGCCTTCCAGATCCTCCTCCTTGAGTTTTTTTGTTTTGGTTTCAGTTCCTCATCTCGTTAGTCTATCTCAGCTGTCATGCAGTTGGACTGATTGCTTCCCTTTAAGTTCCTCCCCATAATGCAGTAGTGTGCGGCTTATACAACTTCCTGGAGTGTGTGTGCATGCTGTTCCTATTTCCCAGTCCTCTGCAAGATAAGTGCTGTTCCTTTATTTGTGATTTTCTGTCTGCTGGATTTCAGGAGACCCTGACTCCCTCCGTGTCTAGTGTAGGGAGCCGGTGGTCGTGTCCCCTCACTATTGTAGGGTCTTCAGGTATTAGATAGCCGAGGTACGTGGATATGCACCCATCCACCTTTGGGGTGTTCGCATAGGCTGAGCAGTCAGGGAGAGTGGCAGGTCTCATGCAGGGGTCTCCCTTTTGTTCCTTAGTTGTGGATCCAGTGAGTCATTGATTATATTGCATTGTCTTGTTTCCTGTACACCATCCGTGACATTATAAGCCGCCAAAACCGTCTCAAGCATGGATCCGGTTTCACTTTTGGCTGAACGCTTCCAGGGTCTTTCATTGGAGGTAGCTGATCTCCGTGAGACTTTTTCTCAGTTTCAAGTGACCGGTTCAGCTTGCGTTCATGGAGTTTGTTCTGAGCCTAAGATCTCGCTCCCGGATACGTTCTCCGGGGGTAGTGAGTATTTTGTGCGTTTTAAAGAGGCTTGCAAACTCCATTTTCACCTTCTTCCCCATTCCTCTGGTGATGAGGAACGGAGGGTGGGGATCATTATATCGCTGCTCAGGGGTAACGCTCAGTCCTGGGCCTTTTCGCTGCCGGAGGGGGCACGGCCCCTCCATTCAGTGGATGAATTCTTTTTAGCACTGGGTCAGATATATGATGATCCGGATCGTATTGCTCTGGCTGAGTCTAGACTACGTCTGTTATGCCAGGGTAAACAATCCGCAGAGATATACTGCTCAGAATTTCGGAGATGGGCAGCTGATACTGGGTGGAATGATGCTGCACTCCGAAGTCAATTTTGCCATGGTCTTTCAGAGGGATTGAAGGATGCATTTGCCTTTCATGAGAGACCTACCTCCTTGGATTCTGCTATGTCTCAGGCCGTTCGTATTGACAGGCGTCTTAGAGAGAGAGGAGAGATCTCTCCTTCCTGTCATACTCAGTCCCGGGACAGTGCAGCGTTCTCATTCTGTGCGCAGGGGTCTCAGTCGCTGTCAGCCCCTTCTGAGCAGGAGCCCATGCAGCTGGGGTTGATTGCCTCTGACAATAGAGGATTCAGCCCGCATGGGAGGGTTTGTTTTTGTTGTGGAGGTATAAATCATTTGGCAAATGTTTGTCCCTCTAGGAGATGCAGGCAGTCTTCTGGGAGTAATAAAGAAACAAAAAGGAAAAAATCTTTTAAAAATGTTCCGTCTGTTACTATTGGCAGGGTTGAGGCGGAAATTGAAGGTTTTCCGTTTGCTTGTAGTTCCCGTTTTGTCCTGCCTGCTAGGGTGGCGCTAGAGAGCAAGAGCATTTTTTGTGAGATTTTTGTGGATAGTGGAGCAGCTGTCAATCTCATTGATAATCAATTTGCAATAACTCATGGTTTCCAGGTATGCACTTTGGGAAAGGATATTCCTGTTTTTGCTATTGATTCCGCTCCACTTTCTCAGAAATCATTAAAGGGCATAGTTCACAATATTCGTTTAATTGTGAGTGATGCTCATGTTGAGGATGTGTCATGTTTCGTCCTTAGCGGTTTGCCTACTCCTCTAGTGTTGGGGCTACCCTGGCTCACTAAACATAACCCCACCATTGATTGGCAAGCGAGGCAAATAAATGGTTGGAGTGACTTTTGCAGAGAGAATTGCCTCATGACATCTGTTTCTGAGGTTTCTACTAAGACTGTACCACCTTTCCTCTCTGAATTTTTGGATGTCTTCTCTGAGAGTGGAGTTCAGGATTTGCCCCCGCACAGGGAGTACGATTGCCCTATGTTGAGGGAAGTTTGGATTTAAATATATATGTATATATGCCCTTACATATATGCATGTATATTGGCCCTTTTGCATGGGCCAGTCCAGGTGGTATGGGTGTATACATGGAGATGTATGTATGCCCCCTTGTCAGCATACATCTCTATGTATAATATATCCATATGCAGGTGGGCTTTTTTACTGCCCATTTATGATATTGTGTATATTGACATGCATGTAGATGTGCCCCAAACATCTATATGGATGAATATACCTAAGTGCCCCCAGGTTGGGTAGTATGTATATGTGTACATATATATATATATATATATATATATATATATAGATCAGCCTGGTTCGTTTATGACGTGGGAGTGTGGGATGTTATGTGGCAGCTGGGGGCTTACAGCTTGTGCAGGAAGTCCTTTGTTTCAGCTCTAGCATTCCGTCACACGACCCCACTATGATGTCATCACCCTCCTGTTGAAGAAGGAGGAGGGGGGCTGCTTTTGTGCTATAAAGCCCCCAGCAGGGCAGACATGCTTTCTCTTGGAATCTGGACTACAATCAGAGACATATGGGACAGCTCCCTGAAGGAAGGGAGGCCACATGCGGCCACATGAAATGGCTGAGTACCAACCATCCCCTAACCCCTGGCTGTTGACTTCATGTCTCAGCATTAATTCCTGATGAGCCTGTACCCTGGAAGCAGCCCAGTCACCCCCTGTATAACCCTTGGTTACCCTTAACCTCTCCTGCCCTGAGTCCCCCTATAATCATATATCCCCTGTGTTCTCCCAGGATTGTAGATCCCTCATATCCCCTGTTCTGTAATAACCCCTGGTTATTCCCCGTAGGGATAGTATATTGTCAGGATTGGGTGGGCTGCTGGTAAAGTGTATGCATGTGTATTAGTACAATTGTAGTTAGATGTTGGGGAGGACTTGGGAATGTGTTAGTGTAGTTAGTACCGAAATAGTGTATTGTTACTTATATTGTTGTGTGCTGCTATAAATATATATATCTATTCCATTGATATAGATATATATAATTATAAGCAAATATTAGACTGTGACATATAGTGGGTGAATAAATCCCTGCAGAACATTCTGCATTGCCCTGTCCCTGCAGAGTCCTGACCATTAACCTCTTCAATGCCTGATCCCTGCTACCGCTGTCCTGATAACTCATAACCCTGTGTCCCTTGGCCTGCAGGTATTAACCCCTGCAGAGCTACCATTGTGTTTAACTCCTTGTACCCCATAGGGACAGTGATTAGTCAGGCGGGTGGGTTACTGATATTTGTGTGTATGCGAATGTATTATTGTATTATATAGATAGTGTGTGGGGTGGAATTTGGGATTGTGCTGTGTAGAGTAGTTAGGCTTGTATTGTGTTTATTGTAGTACCATTTCTATACTGCGGTGTGTACTTCTGTATGTATATATATTCATATCCATTGATCTATGAATATATATAGATATAGCATATTGTTAGACTTGTATAATTGTATTGTGTAATAAATATTCCTTATTGTTCATAATACAGTGTATGGTGTTTTTACTAGTCGCCGCCGTAGTATAGTGATAGTAAGTCGCACGTAGGACCACTGAGGAAGGGAGAGTGAATCTACCCGTAACGCGTATGGTGAAACAAGTGATGTACCTGCATTGAAAAGCCTCCGATAATATTGTATGGCCATACAGAAGAAAATCTCTACAGTAAAGGATTAACTATTCTTATCGTCGAAAGCTGCACCAAAGGAAATTGCGGAACAGAGTGGCAACTCCTGCGATCTTTGGAACTCCTGCGAAATTTAAACCAGCTTGCTGTATGGAGCGACTGAATAAGCCGGCAAATATTTAAAGCTCTATTGAAGCAATAGGGAGACAGCAGACGCTAGACGGTAAGCCAAACATCGATTTAAAGTTTTCTCCAATCCAAAGCTCATATCGAGCTTAAAAGGATATGCTATAAGAGACTTTTCACATTATCAGGATTCCTGTGGACACTTTATGAACATATTGCGCTCCCAGTGAATACACCTACAACATTTTCAGTGACATTCAGTTTCCCAAATTGGGATAGAGCGCTAGAAGATAATACCCCCTCTTTCCCAAATAACAGCATATACTTGAAGTTTCTTGGTGTGATATATATTATTGAATTTATCGACACTATTGAGTCATATGAATATAGTGTTGATCATATCTACCACAATATATGTGATTGTAATGTTGTATATTATTGCTACATTGTTCTTATAAATTTTATTACTTGTATTTTATGGGGATATAATAAATATTTTCTGCACATGTCAATTTGGTTGCCAAGTGTATGAGTGCTCGCTCATTACTCTATTACTACAAGTCGCACGTAGTGTAGTTCAGTGTAGTGTATAGGCAATCAGAGGTAATCAGTAGTGTTTTATGTTTATTTAGGTATAAATGGGCGGAGTCATCAATAGACGGCTCCTCCCATTTATGAATATTAATTATCGATATTTGCATAAATATTGGTGATTAATATTCCCCCATAACACCCTATTAACCACTTCAGCCCCCAGTGCTTAAACACCCTGAAAGACCAGGCCACTTTTTACACTTCTGACCCTCACTACTTTCACCGTTTATTGCTCGGTCATGCAACTTACCACCCAAATGAATTTTACCTCCTTTTCTTCTCACTAATAGAGCTTTCATTTGGTGGTATTTCATTGCTGCTGACATTTTTACTTTTTTTGTTATTAATCGAAATTTAACGATTTTTTTGCAAAAAAATGACATTTTTCACTTTCAGTTGTAAAATTTTGCAAAAAAAACGAGATCCATATAGAAATTTTGCTCTAAATTTATTGTTCTACATGTCTTTGATAAAAAAAAAATGTTTGGGTAAAAAAAAAAAATGGTTTGGGTAAAAGTTATAGCGTTTACAAACTATGGTACAAAAATGTGAATTTCCGCTTTTTGAAGCAGCTCTGACTTTCTGAGCACCTGTCATGTTTCCTGAGGTTCTACAATGGCCAGACAGTACAAACACCCCACAAATGACCCCATTTCGGAAAGTACACACCCTAAGGTATTCGCTGATGGGCATAGTGAGTTCATAGAACTTTTTATTTTTTGTCACAAGTTAGCGGAAAATGATGATTTATATTTTTTTTTTTTCTTACAAAGTCTCATATTCCACTAACTTGTGACAAAAAATAAAAACTTCTATGAACTCACTATGCCCATCACGAAATACCTTGGGGTCTCTTCTTTCCAAAATGGGGTCACTTGTGGGGTAGTTATACTGCCCTGGCATTTTAGGGGCCCAAATGTGTGGTAAGGAGTTTGAAATCAAATTCTGTAAAAAATGACCTGTGAAATCCGAAAGGTGCTCTTTGGAATATGGGCCCCTTTGCCCACCTAGGCTGCAAAAAAGTGTCACACATCTGGTATCTCCGTACTCAGGGGAAGGTGGGGAATGTGTTTTGGGGTGTCTTTTTACATATACCCATGCTGGGTGAGATAAATATCTTGGTCAAATGCGAACTTTGTATAAAAAAATGGGAAAAGTTGTCTTTTGCCAAGATATTTCTCTCACCCAGCATGGGTATATGTAAAATGACACCCCAAAACACATTCCCCACCTTCTCCTGAGTACGGCAATACCAGATGTGTGACACTTTTTTGCAGCCTAGGTGGGCAAAGGGGCCCATATTCCAAAGAGCACCTTTCGGATTTCACAGGTCATTTTTTACAGAATTTGATTTCAAACTCCCTACCACACATTTGGGCCCCTAGAATGCCAGGGCAGTATAACTACCCCACAAGTGACCCCATTTTGGAAAGAAGACACCCCAAGGTATTCCGTGAGGGGCATGGCAAGTTCCTAGAATTTTTTATTTTTTGTCACAAGTTAGTGGAAAATGATGATTTTTTATTTATTTATTTTTTTCATACAAAGTCTCATATTCCACTAACTTGTGACAAAAAATAAAAACTTCCATGAACTCACTATGCCCATCAGCGAATACCTTGCGGTCTCTTCTTTCCAAAATGGGGTCACTTGTGGGGTAGTTATACTGCCCTGGCATTCTAGGGGCCCAAATGTGTGGTAAGGAGTTTGAAATCAAATTCTGTAAAAAATGACCTGTGAAATCCGAAAGGTGCTCTTTGGAATATGGGCCCCTTTGCCCACCTAGGCTCCAAAAAAGTGTCACACATCTGGTATTGCCGTACTCAGGAGAAGGTGGGGAATGTGTTTTGGGGTGTCATTTTACATATACCCATGCTGGGTGAGATAAATATCTTGGTCAAATGCCAACTTTGTATAAAAAAATGGGAAAAGTTGTCTTTTGCCAAGATATTTCTCTCACCCAGCATGGGTATATGTAAAATGACACCCCAAAACACATTCCCCACCTTCTCCTGAGTACGGAGATACCAGATGTGTGACACTTTTTTGCAGCCTAGGTGGGCAAAGGGGCCCATATTCCAAAGAGCACCTTTCGGATTTCACAGGTCATTTTTTACAGAATTTGATTTCAAACTCCTTACCACAAATTTGGGCCCCTAGAATGCCAGGGCAGTATAACTACCCCACAAGTGACCCCATTTTGGAAAGAAGAGACCCCAAGGTATTCGCTGATGGGCATAGTGAGTTCATGGAAGTTTTTATTTTTTGTCACAAGTTAGTGGAATATGAGACTTTGTATGAAAAAAAAAAAAAAAAAAAAAAATCATCATTTTCCACTAACTTGTGACAAAAAGTAAAAAATTCTAGGAACTCGCCATGCCCCTCACGGAATACCTTGGGGTGTCTTCTTTCCAAAATGGGGTCACTTGTGGGGTAGTTATACTGCCCTGGCATTTTCCAGGGGCCCTAATGTGTGGTAAGTAGGTAAATGACCTGTGAAATCCTAAAGGTGCTCTTTGGAATATGGGCCCCTTTGCCCACCTAGGCTGCAAAAAAGTGTCACACATGTGGTATCGCCGTATTCAGGAGAAGTTGGGGAATGTGTTTTGGGGTGTCATTTTACATATACCCTTGCTTGGTGAGAGAAATATCTTGGCAAAAGACAACTTTTCCCATTTTTTTATACAAAGTTGGCATTTGACCAAGATATTTCTCTCACCCAGCATGGGTATATGTAAAATGACACCCCAAAACACATTCCCCAACTTCTCCTGAGTACGGCGATACCAGATGTGTGACACTTTTTTGCAGCCTAGATGCGCAAAGGTGCCCAAATTCCTTTTAGGAGGGCATTTTTAGACATTTGGATACCAGACTTCTTCTCACGCTTTGGGGCCCCTAGAATGCCAGGGCAGTATAAATACCCCACATGTGACCCCATTTTGGAAAGAAGACACCCCAAGGTATTCAATGAGGGGCATGGCGAGTTCATAGAATTTTTTTTTTTTTGGCACAAGTTAGCGGAAATTGATATTTTTTATTTTTTTCTCACAAAGTCTCCCGTTCCGCTAACTTGGGACAAAAATTTCAATCTTTCATGGACTCAATATGGCCCTCACGGAATACCTGGGGGTGTCTTCTTTCCGAAATGGGGTCACATGTGGGGTATTTATACTGCCCTGGCATTCTAGGGGCCCTAAAGCGTGAGAAGAAGTCTGGAATATAAATATCTAAAAAATTTTACGCATTTGGTTTCCGTGAGGGGTATGGTGAGTTCATGTGAGATTTTATTTTTTGACACAAGTTAGTGGAATATGAGACTTTGTAAGAAAAAAAAAAAAAATTCCGCTAACTTGGGCCAAAAAAATGTCTGAATGGAGCCTTACAGAGGGTGATCAATGACAGGGGGAGTGATCAATGACAGGGGTGGTGATCAATGACAGGGGTGGTGATCAATGACAGGGGTGGTGATCAGGGAGTCTATATGGGGTGATCACCACAGTCATTGATCACGCCCCTGTAAGGCTTCATTCAGACGTCCGGATGCGTTTTGCGGATCGGATCCATCTATCAGTGCATCCGTAAAAATCATGCGGACATCTGAATGGAGCTTTACAGGGGGGTGATCAGGGAGTCTATATGGGGTGATCACCACAGTCATTGATCACGCCCCTGTAAGGCTTCATTCAGACGTCCGGATGCGTTTTGCGGATCGGATCCATCTATCAGTGCATCCGTAAAAATCATGCGGACATCTGAATGGAGCTTTACAGGGGGGTGATCAGGGAGTCTATATGGGGTGATCACCACAGTCATTGATCATGCCCCTGTAAGGCTTCATTCAGACGTCCGGATGCGTTTTGCGGATCCGATCCATCTATCAGTGCATCCGTAAAAATCATGCGGACATCTGAATGAAGCTTTACAGGGGGGTGATCAGGGAGTCTATATGGGGTGATCACCACAGTCATTGACCATGCCCCTGTAAGGCTTCATTCAGACGTCCGGATGCGTTTTGCGGATCGGATCCATCTATCAGTGCATCCGTAAAAATCATGCGGACATCTGAATGAAGCTTTACAGGGGGGTGATCAGGGAGTCTATATGGGGTGATCACCACAGTCATTGACCATGCCCCTGTAAGGCTTCATTCAGACGTCCGGATGCGTTTTGCGGATCGGATCCATCTATCAGTGCATCCGTAAAAATCATGCGGACATCTGAATGGAGCTTTACAGGGGGGTGATCAGGGAGTCTATATGGGGTGATCACCACAGTCATTGATCATGCCCGTGTAAGGCTTCATTCAGACGTCCGGATGCGTTTTGCGGATCCGATCCATCTATCAGTGCATCCGTAAAAATCATGCGGACATCTGAATGGAGCTTTACAGGGGGGTGATCAGGGAGTCTATATGGGGTGATCACCACAGTCATTGATCATGCCCCTGTAAGGCTTCATTCAGACGTCCGGATGCGTTTTGCGGTTCCGATCCATCTATCAGTGCATCCGTAAAAATCATGCAGACATCTGAATGGAGCTTTACAGGGGGGTAATCAATGACAGGGTGGTAATCAATGACAGGGGGGTGATCAGGGAGTCTATATGGGGTGATCACCACAGTCATTGATCACGCCCCTGTAAGGCTTCATTCAGACGTCCGGATGCGTTTTTCGGATCCGATCCATCTATCAGTGGATCCGTAAAAATCATGCGGACATCTGAATGGAGCTTTACAGGGGGTTGATCAATGACAGGGGGGTAATCAATGACAGGGGGGTGATCAGGGAGTCTATATGGGGTGATCAGGGGTGATCAGGGGCTAATAAGGGGTTAATAAGTGACGGGGGGGGGGTGTAGTGTAGTGTAGTGGTGCTACTTTACTGAGCTACCTGTGTCCTCTGGTGGTCGATCCAAACAAAGGGGACCACCAGAGGACCAGGTAGCAGGTATATTAGACGCTGTTATCAAAACAGCGTCTAATATACCTGTTAGGGGTTAAAAAAAACACATCTCCAGCCTGCCAGCGAACGATCGCCGCTGGCAGGCTGGAGATCAACTCTCTTACCTTCCGTTCCTGTGAGCGCGCGCGCCTGTGTGCGCGCGTTCACAGGAAATCTCGGCCATCGCGAGATGACGCATATATGCGTGACTCTGCGCAGGGCTGCCACCTCCGGAACGCGATCCTGCGTTAGGCGGTCCGGAGGTGGTTAATCTCATCCCAGGCGCCAAGCTGCCTAAATCTCGTTTATAAAATCTTTCCCAACCTGAGAGGGTCGCTATGCGTGCTTATATCTCTGAGAGTCTGAGAAAAGGACACATACGACCCTCGAAGTCACCTGTTGCCGCTGGTTTTTTCTTTGTTAAGAAAAAAGATGGTTCTTTAAGACCTTGTCTGGATTTCAGGGAGCTGAACAGTATCACTATTCGTGACCCTTATCCGCTTCCTCTGATCCCGGACCTGTTTAACCAGGTTGTTGGGGCTAAAGTCTTTTCCAAATTAGACCTAAGAGGGGCATACAACTTGGTCAGGGTCAGAGAAGGAGACGAATGGAAGACGGCTTTCAATACCCCTGAGGGCCATTTTGAGAATTTGGTTATGCCTTTTGGTTTGATGAATGCCCCAGCCGTTTTTCAGCATGTCGTGAACAGAATTTTTTATCATTTAATAGGAAAATTTGTATTAGTGTATTTGGATGACATTTAGATTTTTTCTCCTGATTTCAAGACTCATAAGGAACACTTACGTCAGGTCTTGCACATCCTGCGGGAGAATAAATTATACGCGAAACTGGAAAAATGTGTGTTTGCGGTTCCAGAAATTCAATTTCTGGGGTTTCTTCTCTCCGCTTCTGGTTTTCGCATGGACCCCGAGAAGGTCCGCGCTGTGCTTGAGTGGGAGCTTCCTGAGAATCAGAAGGCACTGATGCGTTTTTTGGGCTTTGCCAATTATTACAGGAAATTTATTTTGAATTATTCCTCTGTTGTTAAACCACTCACTGATATGACCAGAAAGGGGGTAGATTTTTCTTCCTGGTAGGTAGAGGCGCGTAAGGCCTTTTCTAATATCAAGGAGAGTTTTGCTTCCGCTCCCATCCTGGTACAACCTGATATTTCGTTACCCTTCATAGTTGAGGTTGATGCTTCTGAGGTAGGGGTGGGTGCTGTCTTGTCTCAGGGTTCCTCGCCTGCCAAATGGCAACCATGTGCCTTTTTCTCGAAGAAACTCTCCTCCGCAGAGAGAAATTATGATGTGGGAGATAGGGAATTGTTGGCCATCAAGTTGGCTTTTGAGGAATGGCGCCATTGGCTAGAGGGAGCCAGACATCCTATTACCGTGTTTACTGACCATAAAAATCTGGCCTACTTGGAGTCAGCCAAGCGTCTGTACCCGAGACAGGCCAGATGGTCTTTGTTCTTTTCAAGGTTTAATTTTGTTGTCACGTTCCGCCCTGGGGTTAAGAATGTGAAGGCAGATGCCCTGTCACGTCTTTTTCCGGGAGGTGAGAATTTTGAAGACCCGGGTCCCATTTTGGCTGAAGGTGTGGTGGTCTCTGCTCTTTTTCCTGAATTGGAGGCAGAGGTGCAGGCAGCCCAGTCAGAGGCTTCTGATCTTTGTCCTCCTGGGAGGTTGTTTGTGCCTCTCGCTTTGAGACACAAGATTTTTAAGGAACACCACGATACGGTCCTTGCTGGGCACCCGGGGGCAAGAGCCACACTGGATCTCATCGCTCGGAGATTCTGGTGGCCTGCGCTTCGTAAGTTGGTTGAGGGTTTTGTGGCAGCTTGCGAGACTTGCGCTCGTGCCAAAGTCCCTCATTCACGGCCATCAGGTCCTCTCCTTCTCTTACCCATTCCTTCCCGTCCTTGGACACATCTGTCCATGGACTTCATAACGGACTTGCCTCGTTCCTCGGGGAAGTCTGTGATTCTGGTGGTGGTGGACCGTTTTAGCAAAATGGTGCATTTCATCCCTTTTCCTGGTTTGCCCAATGCTAAGACGCTGGCGCAGGCATTTATTGACCACATTGTCAAATTGCATGGTATTCCTTCAGACATAGTCTCTAATAGGGGCACGCAGTTTGTTTCCAGATTCTGGAAGGCTTTCTGTTCTCGCTTGGGGGTTCGGTTGTCATTCTCTTCTGCTTTCCACCCGCAGTCGAATGGCCAGACAGAGCGCGTCAATCAGAATCTGGAGACATATCTGCGCTGTTTTGTGGCGGAGAATCAGGAGGATTGGTGTTCTTTTTTGTCCCTTGCTGAGTTTGCTTTAAATAACCGTCGTCAGGAGTCCTCTGATAAGTCACCATTTTTTGGTGCATATGGGTTTCATCCGCAGTTTGGGACTTTCTCGGGAGAGGGGTCTTCTGGTTTACCTGATGAGGACAGATTCTCCTCGTCTTTGTCATCTATTTGGCAAAAGATTCAGGATAATCTAAAGAGCATGAGTGAGAGATATAAGCGTGTGGCAGATAAGAGACGTGTGCCTGGTCCGGACCTGAATGTTGGTGATCTGGTGTGGTTGTCTACCAAAAATATCAAATTGAAGGTTCCCTCCTGGAAGTTGGGTCCTAGGTTTATTGGGCCTTACAAGATCCTGTCTGTCATCAATCCTGTTGTCTACCGTCTTGATCTTCCTCAGACTTGGAAGATCCATAATGTTTTCCATAAGTCCTTATTGAAACCTTATGTTCAACCTATTGTACCCTCGCCTTTGCCTCCTCCTCCGATTATGGTTGATGGAAATCTTGAATTTCAGGTCTCTAGGATTGTGGATTCTCGTCTTGTCCGCGGTTCCCTCCAGTACCTCGTTCATTGGGAGGGTTATGGTCCTGAGGAGAGGATGTGGGTCCCAGTGACGGACATCCACCTTTGGGGTGTTCGCATAGGCTGAGCAGTCAGGGAGAGTGGCAGGTCTCATGCAGGGGTCTCCCTTTTGTTCCTTAGTTGTGGATCCAGTGAGTCATTGATTATATTGCATTGTCTTGTTTCCTGTACACCATCCGTGACATCAAAACTATGAATTAACATCGTGTACCTTTGCAAACCTGTATCTGGCGGTATTTGAGGAGACCTACGTTTTCTCCTTGGGTAATCCCTTCCTTGCATACATCCATAGGTTTCTTCGATATGTAGATGACGTATTTCTGGTCTGATCGGGCAGCGAAGAGCAGTGTGGGCATTTTGTGCAGTACCTCAATGACACTAACAATATGAACATGAAGTTCACTCTCAACTTCGGGGGCAGGTGTCTGGATTTTCTCGACGTACATGTCTCCGTCGTTGATGGTCAGCTGCACACTACAGGTTTTCGTAAACCCACCGCCACTAATTCGCTGCTCCACCAGACCAGCTTCCATCCCCCTGCCGTCAAAGACGCGGTGCCCTATGGACAGTTTGTTCGGTTGCGTAGAATCAACAGCACCGACGCCGACTTCCTTAGACAGCCGTACCAACTTATGTGTAGGTTGCTGGAGAGGGGTTACCCAAGGAGGACCGTGTTGGATGCACTTCATCGAGCGGCTTTGCGCCCCCGATCTAGTCTCCTCAGCGACAGCATAGGTGGTGACAACAGCAAAAAATTTGCCTTTGTTTTTAAGTTCAGTCCTGCAGCGGATATAGTTAAACGGGCAGTGCATAGCAACTGGGACCTCCTGAAAAGTGAATTGTCTCTGGGCACAGTAGTTTCCAGCAAACCCCTTATCACCTTTAGGAAGTGCCATACCCTAAGGGACAGATTGATCCATAGCGCTCTCCAGCTTCCCAAAGGGTCCAATTGGTTACAAAACAGAATCCCAACGGGTAATCACAAATGCGGAACATGTTCACTTTGTTACCTGAACTCCCAAGCTAAAAGTCTGTCTCTAGGGGGTGTTACACACAAGGTCACACAGTTTATTAACTGTCGCACTCCATACGTGGTATACGTCATTTCATGTAGTTGCAATAGGTTCTATATTGGAAAGACAATCAGGCCCTTGCTTGAACGGGTGCGCGAGCACTTTAATTACATTCGTACTGGACGAGGTTCACCTCGCCTTATTGAACATGTTCGCTCATCTCATAATGGTGATCCCTCTGGCCTCTCTTTTGCTGGCATTGAGGCCGTGGGACCCATCCCTCGGGGAGGTGATCGCCACCGCCTCTTGCTGCAACGGGAGGCCAGATGGATCATCAGGACAAGAGCCATGGGACCCCACGGCCTTAATGATAAGAACGACATGGCTGTCTTTTTGTGACCCTAACATCTTGCAACCCGCATACGGCCACCACCTCTATAACTCCACTCCCTATATATCTGACCTCCATAGCATCTCCGGTCATTGTCCCAAATTGTCTCTTTTTCATGCAACCCTTTGCCTCTAAGTGGCATCTATTTGTCCCTCTGTGTCTTCACACTGGTCTGTCACCTGGAATTTGTCGCCTAAACTAAGAATTGTATATTGATTTTTTGCATTGTTTGCAATTTGATATCCCATGTGATATTATTACCATTGTCTTGTGTCTCTCTTTGATTTGTATTGCAGCTGCGCATAGGGGAGATCCGGGATCACCATGGTGATGTCCGGCAGCTTCCCTTTAAAAAGGTTTGTCCGTGCGCCTGCACGTCATATCTGGTCTGAAGAAGCGCGACTTCTGCGCGAAACGGCCGTCGCCGACGCACATCGTGGCCATCCCGCTCCCCTGCCTGCGCAGCATGCCACTTGACTTGCAATAAAAGCAACCACAATAACCAATGGTGAGTGCCGCGTCTCTCTCTACTTACCCATCAAAACTATGAATTAACACATGTGGAATTATATACATAACAAACAAGTGTGAAACAACAGAAAATATGTCATATTCTAGGTTCTTCAAAGTAGCCACCTTTTGCTTTGATTACTGCTTTGCACACTCTTGGCATTCTCTTGGTTTCACACTAGTTTGTTATGTATATAATTCCACATGTGTTAATTCATAGTTTTGATGCCTTCATAGTCATAAAAATAAAGAAAACTCTTTGAATGAGAAGGTGTGTCCAAACTTTTGGTCTGTACTGTATATCAGGACATCTCCACAAACACTACAAAAGAGAAGAGTCCTTAAGCCGTTAACAGAAGCTCTCAGATCTAAAGGCATTCAATATACAGTCGGGTCCATAAATATTGGGACATCGACACAATTCTAACATGGTTGGCTCTATACACTACCACAATGGATTTAAAATGAAACGAACAAGATGTGCTTTAACTGCAGACTGTCAGCTTTAATTTGAGGGTATTTACATCCAAATCAGGTGAACGGTGTAGGAATGACAACAGTTTGAATATGTGCCTCCCACTTGTTAAGGAACCAAAAGTAATGGGACAGAATAATAATCATAAATCAAACTTTCACTTTTTAATACTTGGTTGCAAATCCTTTGCAAGTCAATTACAGCCTGAAGTCTGGAACGCATAGACATTACCAGACGCTGGGTTTCATCCCTGGTGATGCTCTGCCAGACCTCTACTGCAACTGTCTTCAGTTCCTGCTTGTTCGTGGGGCATTTTCCCTTCAGTTTTGTCTTCAGCAAGTGAAATGCATGCTCAATCGGATTCAGGTCAGGTGATTGACTTGGCCATTGCATAACATTCCACTTCTTTCCCTTAAAAAACTCTTTGGTTGCTTTTGCAGTATGCTTTGGGTCATTGTCCATCTGCACTGTGAAGCGCCATCCAATGAGTTCTAAAGCGTTTGGCTGAATATGAGCAGATAATATTGCCCAAAACACTTCAGAATTCATCCTGCTTCTTTTGTCAGCAGTCACATCATCAATAAATACAAGAGAACCAGTTCCATTGGCAGCCATACATGCCCATGCCATGACACTACCACCACCATGCTGCACTGATGATGTGGTATGCTTAGGATCATGAGCAGTTCCTTTCCTTCTCCATACTCTTCTCTTCCCATCACTCTGGTACAAGTTAATCTTGATCTCATCTGTCCATAGGATGTTGTTCCATAACTGTGAAGGCTTTTTTAGATGTAGTTTGGCAAACTCTAATCTGGCCTTCCTGTTTTTGAGACTCACCAATGGTTTACATCTTGTGGTGAACCCTCAGTATTCACTCTGGTGAAGTCTTCTCTTGATGGTTGACTTTGACACACATACATCTACCTCCTGGAGAGTGTTCTTGATCTGGCCAACTGTTGTGAAGGGTGTTTTATTCACCAGGGAAAGAATTCTTCGGTCATCCACCACAGTTGTTTTCCGTGGTCTTCTGGGTCTTTTGATGTTCCTGAGCTCACCGGTGCGTTCCTTCTTTTTAAGAATGTTCCAAATAGTTGTTTTGGCCATGCCTAATGTTTTTGCTATCTCTCCGATGGGTTTGTTTAGTTTTTTCAGCCTAATGATTGCTTGCTTCACTGATAGTGACAGCTCTTTGGATTTCATCTTAAGAGTTGACAGCAACAGATTCCAAATGCAAACAGCACACTTGAAATGAACTCTGGACCTTTTATCTGCTCATTGTAATTGGGATAATGAGGGAATAACACACACCTGGCCATGGAACAGCTGAAAAGCCAATTGTCCCATTACTTTTGGTCCCTTAACAAGTGGGAGGCACATATGCAAACTGTTGTAATTCCTACACTGTTCACCTGATTTGGATGTAAATACCCTCAAATTAAAGCTGAAAGTCTGCAGTTAAAGCACATCTTGTTCGCTTCATTTCAAATCCATTGTTTTGGTGAATAGAGCCAAAAATGTTAGAATTGTGTCGATGTCCCAATATTTATGGACCTGACTGTAGCTGGAAATTCCCATTCGGACTCATTTTCTCAAATAGAAGTAAACAGATCCTGGTCCGGTCAGTCTCAGACCTTCCAGATGTCTACACGGCCTTGGATCTACCTGATCTCCAGATTCTTGACTGGGCAGTGGTGAAAGATTTGGCCAACTTACCACATATTCAACCACCTACCCCATGGGAAGAGTTATCACACGGTCGAAACGCGAAATCCAAAAATAAAGCGGGAAGACGAACACCAAAAAAGCATGATTTCAGACAACACCTGCACTGATATGTTGGTAAAAGGGACACTTCACTTACTCCCAGTACCCTGATAATAGGCAGTACTATACCTTCAATTGATATTTATTGACTCCTTTTGTTTCTCTTTTCTCCCCTTCTACTTCTGTCACTATTCCATTCTGCTCTCTTGCAAATTTATTCCTCTTATGTGATCTATATATTTATCTCCTTTCCATGGGCTTCCGCAGAAATTTTTCCAGGGGGGGGCATAATTTTATTGACATCCATGCTCTGCTTGTTTCTGAGAATGTAATGAAGGGGAGGGGCATATTCATTATCACAAAGTATAATAACGCATGAGCTGTGCAACGTGATGGGAAAGCTTAAATGGATATTATAAGTGCCAGGAATACAAAGTTGTATCCACATTGTCATATGTAACTTACAAGCAGATGGTCTGCAGAATACCAGGCCTACCACCAGTATTACCCCTTCATATACCACCTGCCTGCCTGGTCACCCTGACCAGGCGGTCAGGCGGTATATGATTGAAGGGGCAATACTGGCTGGTATATGGACAGCAGAGATCGCATCCTCTGGGCAGTATTGTCTATGGTCATCCTTCTCCAGCACCCTGACTGCCACCTGCTTGGCCTGGCTCTCATGGCACTTCACTGCCTGCTGCTTGGCTATCAGTGACTCACCCCACACCTAACACTCAGGGTCAGGGAGTGACTCAGTAGTCACACTGTGACACTGACTGACTGTCACTCACTGATAGCCAAGCAGGTGGCAGTCAGGGTGCTTGTTAAGGATGAATTGACCATAAACAGTACTGCCCATAGGATGCCATATCTGCTGTCCATATAATACCAGTATTGCCCCTTCATATACCGCCTGGTCACCCCACACCTAACACTCAGGGAGTACTCTCATCAATAAAAACAATAATAGGTTTAACCGTGGCTGGCCCACACATCTGGTTCATCAATCAGTTTGGAGATTTAATTTGTGGACGTTCATACAGAAGAAACTGTATATTGTGTGGCACAGTGTATGCTATAAGTGTATAACAAATATATTTTACATGAAAACTTACAATTACTTGGCTTGACCCTTGGGGATCTCGGACGCCACTTCAACACTTTGGCCGGGGGCTCGGCGTAGCTGATGTTGTGTTTTATCCTAATCAGAAAGATTTCATAATAAGGATTTGGGGAAGGGGCCCACCATAATGCCCCCCCCCCCCCCAGTAGAACTAATTCTCCTTATATTAGACAGTGCAAAAAATACCCCCTTGTAATGCCCCCAATTGAGCTAATGTTCCCATAGTGCCACCATAATGTACCAGTATAAAATACCCCTATATAGTGCCCCCAGTAAATGCCGCATAGTGCTCCTCTCCCCCCTTCCTCCTAGTGCCCCCATAATGTACCAGTATAAAATGCCCTTATATAGTGCCCCAGTAGATGCCCTCAGTGTCCCCCATAATTTGCAAGCATAAAATACCCCTTCTTAGTGCCCCCAGTAGATGACCCCATAGTATTCCTCTCATACTGTGTCCCAGTATAAAATACTACTGTACAGAGCCCTCCATATAACATACCACTTCTTTGTAGCCTCGCCCTCAGTAGATGCCCCTATAGTGCCCACCAATAATGTGTTGGCAAGAAGTGCCCCCATAGTGCAACCTAATAATGTGCTAGTAAAAAGTGCCCCCAATGATGCCCCCCCGGGCCCCGGCCTTAATGTCACATTTATCCCCCTCCATGTCATGTGACCCGTCATCACCCTCTTCTTTTTACATCACCCCCTTCGCTCCACATTATTTCTCCCCCCCTCCATCATGGCAGCACACTTCCCAACCGTGACCCTCCCCCCCCCCCCTGAATGGCACATTTCTTTCCCTCAGGCCCCTCCATGGGCCAGTGTCAGCAGCACATCTCTCTTCCCCCCCCCCCTCCCCAGGCACATTTCTCCCACTCCCTCTCATGGGCCAGACCAGTGGCAGACATGGGCTCCATCATTCACCATGTCATCATGATCCATCCACTTGTTGTTATGTTATCTTTCTTTTTCTTTGTACAATATAAATTCCTGTAATAACGTTAACTTACTTCTGTGACTGTTGGAATAGGAAACTTGGAACTTGATGTTGGAACCGTTACCGAACTTGGCTCAGGGTCAGTGACAGGCAGGCTCTACTGGGGGCGGAGCTCACTGGCAACATCACGTGAAGACGTGCCTGTGCTGTGCGGCAGCTGCGAGCCTGCGGCACGCTCCAGCAGCCACTGTCTGCAGAGTCTAGAGACAGGCAGGCCAGGCAGCGGAGCTCAGAGCGGCCGCGGGCCCCGCCCCCTCCTCACTCTTTCAGGCCAGGCGTGCGCTTTCACTCAGTGCTGTTGTTAGTCGGCCGGCGGCCGCCCGCCAACCGCAACAAAATAGGAGTAACTTAAGTAGTACTGGGTTAGTTTGCGGCGGGCCAGGGGGGGGCACTTGCCCCCCCTTGCCCCCTCCTGCGGACGCCCATGATTTGTTATTTCCCAAATTTTCTCAACTCTGTTGGTGACAAAGAAATGGAATCTTCGCGCTTCGTTGTTTATGTATAATAGGACAACTTTTGAGTCTGTCTAAAAATATTCTTCATCTATTTTAAATTCCAATTCTTCTTTCAGAAACTTGCTTACTGATGCTGAAACTACAGCTGCTGTCAGTTCAAGTCTTGGTATTGTCTGAATACTAGAAGGGGCAACTCTGGCCTTTCCCATAACTAGGGCACAATGTATCTTTTATTCTCCTATCACTCTGATGTAGGAGCACTTACCATAACCATAACTACTGGCATCTGAAAAGTGATGAAGTTCTATTTTCTTGTACTTTCCGAAATCATGAGGTACAAAACATCTGAGTATCCAAACTTCTCTCAAGTTTTGCAAGTCTCTTATCCAACTCTCCCACCTTGGCCTCAAATTTTCAGGCATGGGCTCGTCCCATCCCAACTTCTGTCTGCATAATTCTTGTAGTATTTCTTTTGCTCTGAGGATTACTAGGGCCAAGAACCCCAATGGATCATATATACAGTAGAAGCCACTGTAGAAAGAATGGTGCGTCTAGTTGCAACTTTCTCTTCAATAGATACTACAAAGATGAACTTTTCATTCTCTACATTCCATCCCAATCCAAGTAAGTTATGAACTTTAAGATGATCATAATTAAGATCTACATTTTTCATTGTTGATGCACGTTCAGAGTCACTGATGGATTCCAGTACCTCTCTGTTGTTTGAGATGAATTTGTGAAGGCGCAGGTTTCCTCTTGCGCATAAATCTTGGCTTTTTTTCACTAGTTTGATTGCAGATTCTGTGGACTCTAGACTTATGAGACCATCATCTACATAAAAGGTTTTTTTTCTGAAAATTTGCTGCTAAAGGGCAATCCTTTTCATTCTGATTGGCCAGGTACTTCATACCATAATTGGTGCAACCTGGAGATTATGCTGCTCCAAACAAGTGTACTTTCATTCTGTATTCTGCTGGCTCTGAATCTGTATCTCTGTCCTCCCACCATAGGAACCTCAGGAAGTCTCTATCTTCATTCTTCACATGAAACTGGTGGAACATCTTTTCAACGTCACACATGACTGCTACGGGATACTTTCTGAATCTACAGAGTACTTCAGGCAGAGTTTTTGTAACATCTGGTCCTTTTAGTAGATGATCGTTCAATGCAACACCATTGTACTTTGCTGAGCAATCAAATACTACTCTAATCTTATCTGGTTTCTTTGAGTGGTAGACACCTTGATGTGGGATGTACCACACTTCTTCTTTAGGTTGGTTATTTACTTTCTCTGCATGTCCTTTTTTGAGGATGCCTTCCATGAATTTCAAATAATCATTCTTGAGTTTGGAATCTCTTCCCATCCTTTTCGTCAAACATTTCAATCTTGCTAGGGCAAGATTTCTGTTATTTGGCAGACGAGGTCATTCTCTGAAAGGTAAGGGCATTTCAAGATGACCTTGTTGATTCTGCTGAATACTTTCTTCTAGAGTGTGTACGAACTTTATGTCTTCTTGGGATACATTCTTTTCTTTAGAACTTATGTCTGCAAAGTCGGATTTAAGAATCTTGATTACTTTTGCTGGACTTACAGTTGGTAACTCTTGGACAGATATTCGATGACACAATCCTGTCACCTGTCTTGAGTTTGCGATCTGCTGTTTTCCTCCAACAACTCCCCATCCTAGATCAGTTTGAACAGCATAGGGTTCACCCTTTCCTTCTGTGATTACCTTTCGTGGTACCAAGGCTTCGGGACAATCGTAGCCTATCTACAGTCCAACACCAAACTCCTTCAGCGGGGACATTTCATGAAATATGACAAATAGGTGCTCCTATTCGTTGGCTGTTTCACAGGTAGGTATGCGATCTTGATCTAGAGGTATATCGTCTTTTGTATAAGCTGGAGTTAGATCTAATGTGCAGTTTGAATGAAGTCCTCTAACTCTCAGTCCTTTGACTATTCACTAATGTGTCTCTCCCATCATTGTGGTGAATTTGAGCTTCACTGGTTCTGTAGCCACTTGTAATTTCTTGAAGATTTCTTGATCAATGAAGGTGACGTCACTCTGGGCATCCAGTAGCGCGTGTATTCCTTCTTGTTCCTCCTTTTAGGATTTGAAATGCAAACTGGTACAACCATTGATGTGCCGTTGATTTCTCCTTCCCTCACTCTGCAAGAGAATACTGATACTTTCTTTCCTTCCTCAGTATCTTTAGGTATTGATGATTCTTTTTTTTTTGGACGTTCTTCATGTAGTGGTGTAGGATGGCGTCCTTTGCAAATGATGCATGTGGCCTTTTTCTTATATTCCTTAGTAACATGGACTTTTCTTAGACAACCGAATCACAGTTGGTTCTCAAGTTCAAACCTTTTCTTTTAATCTGAGGGCTTCTCCTTTAACTGTTGGCACTTGTGTATGGAGTGGTTCTCTCCACAGAACATACAGTACAGACCAAAAGTTTAGACACACCTTCTCATTCAAAGAGTTTTCTTTATTTTCATGACTATGAAGGCATCAAAACTATGAATTAACACATGTGGAATTATATACATAACAAACAAGTGTGAAACAACTGAAAATATGTCATATTCTAGGTTCTTCAAAGTAGCCACCTTTTGCTTTGATTACTGCTTTGCACACTCTTGGCATTCTCTTGATGAGCTTCAAGAGGCAGTCCCCTGAGATGGTCTTCACTTCACAGGTGTGCCCTGTCAGGTTTAATAAGTGGGATTTCTTGCCTTATAAATGGGGTTGGGACCATCAGTGGCGTTGAGGAGAAGTCAGGTGGATACACAGCTGATAGTCCTACTGAATAGACTGTTAGAATTTGTATTAT
The DNA here is from genome assembly GCF_905171765.1 of Bufo bufo. NCBI lineage: Eukaryota > Metazoa > Chordata > Amphibia > Anura > Bufonidae > Bufo > Bufo bufo. The sequence continues at coordinate 591,656,164 of NC_053391.1, forward strand.
GGCAAGAAAAAAGCAGCTAAGTAAAGAAAAACGAGTGGCCATCATTACTTTAAGAAATGAAGGTCAGTCAGTCAGCCGAAAAATTGGGAAAACTTTGAAAGTAAGGGCTATTTGACCATGAAGGAGAGTGATGGGGTGCTGCGCCAGATGACCTGACCTCCACAGTCACCGGACCTGAACCCAATCGAGATGGTTTGGGGTGAGCTGGACCGCAGAGTGAAGGCAAAAGGGCCAACAAGTGCTAAGCATCTCTGGGAACTCCTTCAAGACTGTTGGAAGACCATTTCAGGGGACTACCTCTTGAAGCTCATAGTCATGAAAATAAAGAAAACTCTTTGAATGAGAAGGTGTGTCCAAACTTTTGGTCTGTACTGTACATTTGATGGTAGTCTGAAGATTTGTTGGTTCTGTCTCTCTACTGATCCCAGTAGTGACTTTGAACTTGCTCTTTTAGGTATCTGGACCTTTAGCTGCTGTGTTGGTTGCAAAGCTAGTTGCTCTTGCAAGTCTTATCTCTCTTGCAGGCCTTTCTTCTAAGGATTTTAAGACGTAAGAAGAGGTTACTGGATTACATGCTATCCGAGCTTCCTTATTGACGAACTCAGAGAACTCTTTAAAACTTGGGAGGTTCTTGCCTAGATCTAACTGCTCAGTCACATAGCGATTCCATCTAGAAGCCACTTCTTCAGGTACCTTAGTTAGCATCCTGTGGTTTTCTCGATAGTCATTCAGTACTTCTAGACCTTGAACATGTGGGATGGCATTGCTGCATGCTTGCAGGAAGTTACCATACTCTTGGAGTCTGAAGTGTTCTTTAGGACCTATTTTAGGCCAGTTATTAAATTTCTCTCTAAAAGCTCTTTGTACTAAGAAAGGATGACCATATCTTATATACAATTTTTCAAAAGCTTGCTTGTAGGCTTCTTCGTCTTTTCAAGAACTTTCTTTGCTTCCCCACCAACATATCTCTGAAGTTAGAATAACTTGTCGACTGGACTGAAGCAATGATAATCAATGATCATTTCAAAACTTGCCATCCACTCTATGAACTTCAGTACGTCTCCTGAAAATACAGTAGGTTCTGGAATGGGAAGTCTACCGAGGACTGTTCTCTGTGGTCTTGCTGGGACAATGGTTGTAACATTCTCCTGAGCATTACCGTGGCATCTAGGAATAGAATCATCCGGTTCTATTTTCTCACTTAGTTCTGAATTAGGGGAGTCCCTTTCTTTTTCTTTTCCGGTAGAGATAGAGGGTAAATACACACCCCTTTTGGACTAGGCCTCTCTGTCTTTCTGAGCAGGGATAGAAGGATAATAACTTATTTCTTCACAACATACTGGAGATTTCCTTTCATTCTCTTGAGCGTATAAAGGAAAATAGGAGTCTTTTTCTTCACTTGGTACAGATTTTAACCTATGACTAGTGATGGACAAACATCAGCCGGGACGGTTTGTTCGAAAACTTCAAGTTGGCAGCGGGACCCATTCACTTTAGAGGCAGGAGAACCTGAAAAACCTTCAGCTCATATTTGCAGCCACCAAATACTTAGTAGAAGTGTACAAACAGTCCCACAATGTGGACAGTGACATACTAGAGTGGGATCAATGACAAAAATTCGAAAAAAAAAATACAAACCGGATTCCAAAAAAGTTGGGACACTAAACAAATTGTGAATAAAAACTGAATGCAATGATGTGGAGATGGCAAATGTCAATATTTTATTTGTAATAGAACGTAGATGACAGATCAAACGTTTAATCCGAGTAAATGTATCATTTTAAAGGAAAAATACGTTGATTCCAATTTTCACGGTGTCAACAAATCCCCAAAAAGTTGGGACAAGTAGCAATAAGAGGCTGGAAAAAGTAAATTTGTGCATAACGAAGAGCTGGAAGACCAATTAACACTAATTAGGTCAATTGGCAACATGATTGGGTATAAAAAGAGCTTCTCAGAGTGGCAGTGTCTCTCAGAAGCCAAGATGGGTAGAGGATCACCAATTCCCACAATGTTGCGTAGAAAGATAGTGGAGCAATATCAGAAAGGTGTTACCCAGCGAAAAATTGCAAAGACTTTGCATCTATCATCATCAACTGTGCATAACATCATCCGAAGATTCAGAGAATCTGGAACAATCTCTGTGCATAAGGGTCAAGGCCGTAAAACCATACTGGATGCCCGTGATCTCCGGGCCCTTAAACGACACTGCACCACAAACAGGAATGCTACTGTAAAGGAAATCACAGAATGGGCTCAGGAATACTTCCAGAAACCATTGTCAGTGAACACAATCCACCGTGCCATCCGCCGTTGCCAGCTGAAACTCTACAGTGCAAAGAAGAAGCCATTTCTAAGCAAGATCCACAAGCTCAGGCATTTTCACTGGGCCAGGGATCATTTAAAATGGAGTGTGGCAAAATGGAAGACTGTTCTGTGGTCAGACGAGTCGCGATTCGAAGTTATTTTTGGAAATCTGGGACGCCATGTCATCCGGACCAAAGAGGACAAGGACAACCCAAGTTGTTATCAACGCTCAGTTCAGAAGCCTGCATCTCTGATGGTATGGGGTTGCATGAGTGCATGTGGCATGGGCAGCTTGCATGTCTGGAAAGGCACCATCAATGCAGAAAAATATATTCAGGTTCTAGAACAACATATGCTCCCATTCAGATATATTCAGGTTCTAGAACAACATATGCTCCCATCCAGACGTCATCTCTTTCAGAGAAGACCCTGCATTTTTCAACAAGATAATGCCAGACCACATTCTGCATCAATCACAACATCATGGCTGCGTAGGAGAAGGATCCGGGTACTGAAATGGCCAGTCTGCAGTCCAGATCTTTCACCTATAGAGAACATTTGGCGCATCATAAAGAGGAAGGTGCAACAAAGAAGGCCCAAGACGATTGAACAGTTAGAGGCCTGTATTAGACAAGAATGGGAGAGCATTCCTATTTCTAAACTTGAGAAACTGGTCTCCTCGGTCCCCACACAGGCTGTGTGTGAGGCTGGCTGTGATTGGTCAAAACTCCTGTTGTGTGTGAGACTGGCTGTGATTGGTCAAGACTCCTGCCCAGCAACATCAGTTTAATTCTATGCTTTCTGTTGTTTCTGCTGTGTCATTGAGCTTACCTTACATTATACAATGAATCTAAAAGGCATATTATCTTTTCTGCTTCTGTGAACACAATATATAACATTTATATGACATCCAAACATGAAGTCACTGTAAATTACTCTGCCCTTAACACACAAACATAGGAACTATATTAAGGTTATTGGCAGGTCTAGCTGTATAAACATATAAGCTATATTAGGACAGGTCTTAGCTGGCCAGCTACCCCCATAAGCAGAAAAAGTGCCCCAACCAAGGTCTCTTGGGCAGCCAAGCAAATCTTCTTTGCTCAGCTCTGTTAAAGAGTAGTTACCCAGAAACAGCTAGGTTGGAGACTAGCTTGCATGTTACTTTTCTAGAAAGCATTATGTGGGAACACAGCAATAGATTAAAAAAAACATATTATGAAAAACACTAATTGAACAGTTTGAGGCTACCATCAGAGTAGGGGAAAACTGATCTTTGAAAACACAAGGGGATATGTATAAATATACATACTAGAGATTGTTGTGCATTTTCATAAGTATACAATATTATCTAATGATATTATAGCCAAAATGAATGCTCATTGCCTTTAAGAATAAAATCAGTCTGAACCAAAGTTCTGTTATGTGGCTGAAGAGGCCAAAATGAGTTCATGGCAAGTTCAGTTTATATAAAAATAATTGTGAACATGAACGGACATTATATTTTAAAAGTTATTGCTAAAGATATGACGAGATAAGAATTAATATCCTTAAGACACACCTGCTGTATGAGGTTCAATTCATATATTCATAATTATATTATATATATATTTCTGTATGGTATATTTAGTTTTACAACATATTTTAACCAATAATTTGTATAATGTGCTATCTATGTGTAACAATGTATCGATTTATTACAGTATATATATATTATACCATATATGTGTCATCTAGAATGTATCCTATAGAAGATACATAAACACTGAAGCAAGTTTCTGGTAATTGGATTGCTGAGAAGAATGTTATTTCAGACGATAGTTATTCATTGATGTAAATAAGTAAAATATTCAAGTTGCGATGCCGAGTATCAAGGCTGTTACATATATTATTATCAAGTTAACATACAGTACAGACCAAAAGTTTGGACACACCTTCTCATTCAAAGAGTTTTCTTTATTTTCATGACTATGAAAATTGTAGATTCACACTGAAGGCATCAAAACTATGAATTTACACATGTGGAATTATATACATAACAAACAAGTGTGAAACAACTGAAAATATGTCATATTCTAGGTTCTTCAAAGTAGCCACCTTTTGCTTTGATTACTGCTTTGCACACTCTTGGCAGTCTCTTGATGAGCTTCAAGAGGTAGTCCCCTGAAATGGTTTTCACTTCACAGGTGTGCTCTGTCAGGTTTAATAAGTGGGATTTCTTGCCTTATAAATGGGGTTGGGACCATCAGTTGCGTTGAGGAGAAGTCAGGTGGATACACAGCTGATAGTCCTACTGAATAGACTGTTAGAATTTGTATTATGGCAAGAAAAAAGCAGCTAAGTAAAGAAAAACGAGTGGCCATCATTACTTTAAGAAATGAAGGTCAGTCAGTCAGCCGAAAAATTGGGAAAACTTTGAAAGTAAGGGCTATTTGACCATGAAGGAGCATGATGGGGTGCTGCGCCAGATGACCTGGCCTCCACAGTCACCGGACCCGAACCCAATTGAGATGGTTTGAGGTGAGCTGGACCGCAGAGTGAAGGCAAAAGGGCCAACAAGTGCTAAGCATCTCTGGGAACTCCTTCAAGACTGTTGGAAGACCATTTCAGGTGACTACCTCTTGAAGCTCGTGTTGACACTTGTTTGTTATGTATATAATTCCACATGTGTTAATTCATAGTTTTGATGCCTTTATAGTCATGAAAATTAAGAAAACTCTTTGAATGAGAAGGTGTGTCCAAACTTTTGGTCTGTACTGTATATTCAAAAAGATAGGAGAAGACAGTGACTCCAGCAAGTCTAGTTTATAGGTAATTAAAAGTGTCAGGAAAAGACCTTCCTCAATGATGTATATTAAAAGGGTTAAGAAGGTCATGTGAACGTATTATTAGGTATTTAGAATTAATGTTTAAGGTTGTGATATTCATCTACAGTACCACAGTGCCATCTGGAGGCAGATGGACAATATTATATTAGTTTATAATTTGTTTTTATACCATGTCAAGGGTTAATATGACATCATTGTGTTAGTAGCATGCGAATACACCCACCTTACCTGATTGGAAATCCCTAATCTAAAGGGGATGATTCTTAGATAAGGGGGGGATAATTACTCGTGTGCAGAACATCAAGGGAGATCCAGAGATCCATCCATCCATCCATTAAATCAAGACCAAAAGAAAAACTCAAAAGGAATACTATACCAGAAGAAACTTGGATTATTATTTTTGGACTACTAGTCCCATCTGAACTGGTCCCATCTGAACTCTGTCTACCTTTGACCCGGTAACGTATATTGTGTTTACTACTCGTGATAATATGATATTTCTCTCGGTATATAGCCAAAAGTCCCTATACTGTGGGAATATATAGTGTTAGGTGCCTCCATAATGCTGATTATTCTCTTAGCAAAGATGCATATTGTTAATGGAAGATCTGACATTATTTGAAAAGAGGACTAAACACTTGGAAAGTTATTTTTCCATAGTCTAATTGCCGAGCTGAATATTTTATTATATTAATATCATATATTTTTGATTGGTCATAGGAAAACAGAGTCAAGGGATAACATTTATTTTCCTGTATTATCCGTGTTTTATTGCTGGTTGTCATAAATCACTAAGTTATACCGTGCTGGTGAGATAGGGGTGTGTTAGCACCACCGTGTGGCGTGTTCGGATATTATTTTGTAACTTCATCATTTGTTTTGCAATTGTATTGATTTTATATTCTTTGTTTTATAATAAACAATATATATATTTTGCATATGCAATTGTCCCTTTGTATCACTGCTTGCCCAAATCAAAGTAAGATACTCGATAAAAAGAACTTAGAGGCGTTTATGTCTGCGCGAAGGATCATATAATTTTTTTTTATTTTTTATCCTCTCTTTTATATGAAGATTCTTTTTATATAGACGATATATGACAAGATGAGCAAATCAATTTTGAATTTATCCTGAATTTTTTGCAATTTTTTAAGGGGGCAAATAAAGAGAGAAATCTGCATGTGAAAAACATGCAAATCAGCTTTGTACCCAAAAGGATTAAAAAATCTGAGCATTTCACACTCACATACACAGCTCCGTTCATCCTCTGTCTCTTCCACTCAAGCATCTCAGTGCTGCAAACTATTTGGGATACACAGAGTGATAGACATAAAAGCAGATCAGAAAATAGATCAAATGAGTGTCAGCCTTAGGGCTCATTCACACGACTGTGGTTTGGTTCCGCATGCGAGCTACATTTTTTGTAGCTCAGGTGCGGACCCATTCACTTCAATGGGGCCGCAAAAGAAGCGGATAGCACTCCATGTGCTGTCTTCATCCGTTGCTCCATTCCGTGGCCCCGCAAAAATTATAAGTCATGTCCTATTCTTGTCCATTTTGCGGACAAGAATTGGCATTTCTATAAAAGGCCGTCTGTTCCCGAAATTGCGGAAGGCACACGGGCGCAATTTGCGAACTGCAAAACACCGGAGTCTGAATAAAATCAGCCGGGGTCTGAATACCAGGAGAGCAGCGCAGAACAGAAGGAGCAGGCAGAGGATAGTCAGGAGATACACAGAGGATAAGTATGCCAGGTATGCAAAAATCACAGCAGAACCTAAATAACAGGCAACCTGTGACCAGCAGGCTGCCTGTTTAAATACTGAGTAGCAGGGGTCATGTGACGTGGCCAGCGTCACATGACTCGCCCTGCTGTTCATGGCTTTATCAGGTGTCGGCGCTGTGGAGAGTCAGTGCGTCGGCGGCGCCCCGTGACAGCTTGTATTTTATTAATCTGAACTAAGGAGTCATGTGGGTGGTCCTACTCCGTGACTGTAGAAGCTGTCAGTAATTAAGACCACCCACATGACTCCTTAGCTCAGAATGAGCAGATATTTAGATGAATAAAGATAAAGAACCCTTTCCCACAAAATTATATCTCAATCTGCTCAGCTCCTCCTGCTCTATAACATGCTGCCTGCAGACCGCACTGCATTGTCATGGTGACAGGTCCTCTTTAAGTGAAGAAAAAACAAAATAATCCATATTCCTTGCCCATTTTTATCTGCACATTTTGCCAGTATTTGAACACACTTCTGAAAGAGGCATAAATCACAAACAACTGCATCATTGATGAAAACCATACTATAAAAAATAAAAATACACATTTTTGTGGAAAAAAGTATGACTACACAAAGATCATTTAAAGGGACCATTTTTATGCACAGAAGGTAGTGTTTTAATTTCCAAAAACCTGTTACAAAGCTTTTAGAATTCATAAGTGCGCAATAGACATATTTCCCAACGTTACCAGCAGCATATATGTCACAGCATATGGTGTCCAATTACACCTTTGGATACTTTCACACTAGCGTTTTTCTTTTCCGGCATAGAGTTCCATCCTAGGGGCTCTATACTGGAAAATAACTGATCAGTTTTATCCCCATACATTCTGAATGGAGATCAATCTGTTCAGGATGCATCAGGATGTCTTCAGTTCAGTTCAGTCTTTTTGACTGTTCAGGACGGAGATAATACCGCAGCATGCTACGGTTTTATCTCCGGCCAAAAATCCGGAACACTTGCCTGAATGCCGGCTACGGCATTTTTTTCCATAGGAATGTATTAGTGCATTCAAAATACTGCAATGCCGGATCCGTCCTTCCCGTCTGCGCATGCAGGGGGTCTGACATGGAGGTCTCATCTGAGGTTTTATACTGGGGTCTGCTGTAATAGGGGGTCTGACGTGGAGGTCTAATGGGTGTCTGTTTTAACCCTTTCAGGACCCTGGGATTTTCCTTTTTTGCGTTTTCGTTTTTTACTCCCCACCTTTCCATAGTCCTAACTTTTTTCATTTTTCCATTCACATAGCCTTATGAGGGCTTATTTTTTGCAGGACAAGTTGTACTTTCCAATGACACCATATACGGTTGCATACCATGTAGTAGGAAGCAGAATTTTTTTTCCAAATGGTGTAGAATTGGGAAAAAATGCAATTCTGAAAAAAGGTTTTAACTTTTTTATATTTTTTACACTATGCAGTAAAATGTACCTGTTATCTTCATTCTCCAGGTCAGTACAGTTACAACAATATCACAATTGTATAATTTTTCTTGCGTTTAATACTGTCAAAAATAATTTAAACCTTTGAGGGAAAAAATAAGAATTTTTTTTTAGAACCATATTCTGACCCCTATAACTTTTTTGTTGCTATGTGTACGGGGCTGTGTGAGATCTCATTTTGTGCGGGACGATCTGTTCTTTTCAGTAATACCAATTTGAAGTGAGTGCGACTTTTGATCATTTTTTATGAAAAAATTATTGGATAGTTGAAGTGACAAAAAATGTCAAATTGGCTGTTTTTATTTTTTTTACCATTATGCCATCTGCCGTATGCCATTAATATTGTTATATTTTAATAGTATGGGCATTTTCACAAGCGGCGATGCCCATGATGTTTATTTTTTTTATTGTTTAAGTATTTTTATTTTAAGGAAAGGGGAGTGATTTGAACTTTTATATATACACTGCTCAAAAAAATAAAGGGAACACTTAAACAACACAATGTAACTCCAAGTCAATCACACTTCTGTGAAATCAAACTGTCCACTTAGGAAGCGACACACAATCAATTTCACATGCTGTTGTGAAAATGGGATAGACAACAGGTGGAAATTATAGGCAATTAGCAAGACACCCCCAATAAAGAAGTGGTTCTGCAGGTGGTGATCACAGACCACTTCTCAGTTCCTATGCTTCCTGGCTGATGTTTTGGTCACTTTTGAATGCTGGCGGTGCTTTCACTCTAGTGGTAGCATGAGACGGAGTCTACAACCCACACAAGTGGCTCAGGTAGTGCAGGATGGCACATCAATGCGAGCTGTGGCAAGAAGGTTTGCTGTGTCTGTCAGCGTAGTGTCCAGAGCATGGAGGCGCTACCAGGAGACAGGCCAGTACATCAGGAGACGTGGAGGAGGCCGTAGGAGGGCAACAACCCAGCAGCAGGACCGCTACCTCCGCCTTTGTGCAAGGAGGAACAGGAGGAGCACTGCCAGAGCCCTGCAAAATGACCTCCAGAGGCCACAAATGTGCATGTGTCTGCTCAAACAGTCAGAAACAGACTCCATGAGGGTGATATGAGGGCCCGACGTCCACAGGTGGGGGTTGTGCTTACAGCCCAACACCGTGCAGGACGTTTGGCACTTGCCAGAGAACACCAAGATTGGCAAATTCGCCACTGGCGCCCTGTGCTCTTCACAAATGAAAGCAGGTTCACACTGAGCACATGTGACAGACGTGACAGAGTCTGGAGACGCCGTGGAGAACGTTCTGCTGCCTGCAACATCCTCCAGCATGACCGGTTTGGCATTGGGTCAGTAATGGTGTGGGGTGGCATTTCTTTGGAGGGCCGCACAGCCCTCCATGTGCTCGCCAAAGGTAGCCTGACTGCCATTAGGTACCGAGATGAGATCCTCAGACCCCTTGTGAGACCATATGCTGGTGCGGTTGGCCCTGGGTTCCTCCTAATGCAAGACAATGCTAGACCTCATGTGGCTGAAGTGTGTCAGCAGTTCCTGCAAGACAAAGGCATTGATGCTATGGACTGGCCAGCCCGTTCCCCAGACCTGAATCCAATTGAGCACATCTGGGACATCATGTCTCGCTCTATCCACCAACGTCACGTTGCACCACAGACTGTCCAGGAGTTGGCAGATGCTTTAGTCCAGGTCTGGGAAGAGATCCCTCAGGAGACCGTCCGCCACCTCATCAGGAGCATGCACAGGCGTTGTAGGGAGGTCATACAGGCACGTGGAGGCCACACACACTACTGAGCCTCATTTTGACTTGTTTTAAGGACATTACATCAAAGTTGGATCAGCCTGTAGTGTGTTTTTCCACTTTAATTTTGAGTGTGACTCCAAATCCAGACCTCCATGGGTTGAAAAATTTGATTTCCATTTAAAATTTTTGTGTGATTTTGTTGTCAGCACATTCAACTATGTAAAGAACAAAGTATTTCAGAAGAATATTTAATTAATTCAGATCTAGGATGTGTTATTTTTGTGTTCCCTTTATTTTTTTGAGCAGTGTATATATATATATATATATATATATATATTTTTTTTTTTATATTTGTAAAAACTTTTTTTACATTTTTTTTAAGTCACCTGGGGTGACAATAACTGCAATCATTCAATTGCCCATAGTGTTCATTGATGGCTAAATAGCCATCATTGAAGACTTCATTTACACTATACCAATACAAGGCTGCCACCTAGTGGCCTGTATTGGCATATTCATTTAATTGACTGAAGCCTGCTTGAGGCTTCGGTTAATTAGCTCAATGTAACAGGTTCCCCGATCTCAGCCGGGGAACGCTGTTACCGGACCGGAAGCACGCGACTTCCACTTCTGGGCTGATCAGATGCCGTGGGTCTCTGCTATTTACATGCATGCAGGACTTTTTTCCTTGTAAAAAAAAATGATTTCAAATGTAAATGGACAAAACAGATGCAGACTGAGCATAGGCCTCTTTCACACGGTCGGTATTTTCAATCAGTATTTGATCAGTATTTGTAAGCCAAAAGCAGGAGTGGGTCCAAAACATAGAAGAGATGCAAATATTTATAGGGCTCGAGTCCTGCGGTAATGTGTGGGAACGGCATTCCTGCACTTTTTTCATAGCAGGAACGCCGTTCCCTTTCAGGGCCGCCCGTCTTTAATGCCAGTCACCGGGCAAAAGGACCAGGAAACGGTGAAGGCTTTGTACTCACCGCTTCCTGGTCCTCGGCTGTGCAGGGCTGCGCTCTGGCCCTTTCTATCAAGAGGAGATGGGGTGTGTCTAGAAGCGGCAGATGCGGCGGCTACCATCAAGTACACGCCCAACTTGCTGGTAGTGAAGAAATTTGCATATGATAAAAGTATGATTTTTACAAGAAATAAGCCACAGATAAAGGTAGGACATGTATGATTGCACTCAGCAGACATTAACAAATAGCTAATGTCGGCTAATGAAAATTGCACAATCGGGGGTGACAGAAGCCCTTTAAGTTCCAAGACTACTCACTGAGATTGGCCACCAAGTGGGATGAATATGATTAGGCAGAGTGGCTTGTTTATTTCTGATTTATTGTGATTAGTAACAAATTAATTCGTAACTAATAGAAATTCTTGCGAAATCAGCCTAATCCAATTTTTCAAAATTTCACTCATCTCTAGTGACTTTGTCGGCAGTCCTAGTTACAGCTTGCTATGTGACAAATGTCATACTTAGTGCTGTTTTGGGGCCCGAAACATAGAATTCTGGTAATTATGTGATGGTTGGGATTCATACTGCAGGTAGTACTGCCTTCTTTTATACTGGAGGAGTATAACACCTCTTTTGTATTTTCTCTGGAGAGCAGTCCTTCTTTGCAACCTGCCTATACTGTATATTCTATTGTTTGCACATGCCATAGGTAAATGAATTTCACTATTATATATAATCATATGTAATTATTTCATTTATATAGCATCAACATATGTTGCAGAGCTATATAGAGATTAATATATATATATATATATATATATATATATATATATATTTATTTTTATATAATATAAATTCCTAATCTGATATACAAACTAGAGTACACAGGGAACCAAGAAAAAGTATCTGTACATATTTGAAGGAAGGCTAATTGAAGGATAACATACAGCTTCATGCAACTGTATCCCTGGCTGGATTTAATCCCAAGGCACCTAAACTAAGCTAGCTACTGAGCCACCACATAGCATTTGTTTAATCATATAGCAACAAATGTAAATTTGCTGTTTCTGGTCAGCATGGGAGTCATTGATTAGCTCCATTTGTGTACATATTTTTAGAACCAATGTGGATCAGATTCCATGATGACCTGTTATTCCAAAGTAATGCTAGGTTACAAGAAAACTGTACATCATATCTATTATTACAATGCCCCCTGCTGGTTCAGATCTAATTTACAGTTAGAAGTTAGGATATACTGCACTGCATATATTGTGCACTACAAGTTTTAAGGCTACTTTCACACTAGCGTTCGGGGTTCCGCTTGTGAGTTCCGTTTGAAGGCTCTCACAAGCGGCCCCGAACGGATCCGTAGAGCCCCAATGCATTCTGAGTGGATGCGGATTCACTCAGAATGCATCAGGATGGCTCCGCTTGGCCTCCGTTCCGCTCAGCAGGCGGACATCCGAACGCAGCTTGCAGCGTTCGGGTGTCCGCTTGGCCGTGCGGAGCCAAACGGATCCGTCCAGACTTACAATGTAAGTCAATGGGGACGGATCCGTTTGAAGTTGAAACAATATGGTGCAATTTCAAACTGATCCGTCCCCAATTGACTTTCAATGTAAAGTCTGGACGGATCCGTCTGACTAGCTTTCACACTTAGAATTTTTTCTGAACTATAATGCAGACGGATCCGTTCTGAACGGATCCCAACGTCTGCATTATAGGAGCGGATCCGTCTGTGCAGACACCAGACGGATCCGCTCTGAACGCAAGTGTGAAAGTAGCCTTACTGTGACGGACTGAACCGTCACTGAGGCTGCTGGAGGAGCCTGAGGGCTAGCCTCCTTCCTACAGACTATGGACCGAGAACAATGGAGACCCCCTCAGACCTTTTGGGGTTACAAGGAACTATGAACCCTGATTTATGTGTGTAATTTATATGCCACATATTTCCTATGGCCCATTAAAAAGGCATGGTGTGGATTCAGCAACACAAAAAGGGTTAACTCTGCACTGAGACTCCCACTGATTGTGTTAGTGATGGGATTAAGATAGTTGATTATAATAGCAGCCGACTCCTATGATACACTCAGGAGATAATCCCATCCCATGTGTCTCCTCGTCCCCTATTCATTCATTATGGAGGGGGTGAAGATATCTGTTTGCATGTTAATTGTTGAATGCATCAAAGACAATGCCAGTGTGTTTGTTAATTGCATCACAGACAATGCCATTGTGTTTGTTGAATAGGGTTAGTTTTGTGTTTAAACTGTACAGGATTGGCTGCTATGTCATGTCCTCAGTATGTCATGTGTATATAAGTCAATGCTGTGTGTTCAATAAAGGGTTCCTGTTTTACCCTTCATCATGTTGAGGCTGGTGTTTGGGTAACTGATTGACACTGGGGATTGCTATACGCTGAAGAGTTGCTATACTCCCCTGGCTATACTATTAGCTCTTGTAAGAGCTGTTCCTGCTCTCTGGATTTAGGAGAGGTTCACCCACTAGAGCCTGGAGCCTTGTCGTAGGTCCAGGGTGGGTAAGAGACGGCGAGACCTCAACCAAGCTTCGGCGGTTCGTGGGGTCTGCAGTGCTTACGGTGTCAAGTGGAGTGCTTGGAGTCCTCGGGAAGCACTAGGAGCATCCATCGATGGAGGTACCTGTTCGGGGTGCCATTAGATCCGTTACATTTGTGGCAAGCAGTGGGATGGCGTCCTAGTGTGAGGAGAAGCAGCTCGGAGACACCATTCGTGGAGTATATTGAGGGAAATGCTAGTATCCGTACAGCGCCCCTGGCAGCAGCAGGATGAAACCAGCAGTGGCATACGATGAGGAAGACCTGGATGGCCGGGATGCATTAAGGAAAGGCATCTGGTACCAGGCCCTGGGTAATGTACAATACCAGCAAGGTGAGAGTCTCCCCAGTGGAGAGCAGCGATTGCAGAAGCAAGTGGCCCTGCGGATGCCCTTCCTGGGAGAGTAGCCCTGGGAGGAATGGGTGAAGGAACTAGAGTACTGGGTATGGCAGGAGCTATGTTTGGAGGAGGCCTACCAGGAGCTCTGGTGGTATATGGTACAGTATATACCCTGGACAGCTGAGCATGACAAGCCAGAGGGAGAGGAGTTTGATGGTCCTGGCTTGTTATGGGAGTCCTTTGCAGAGCCTCACTTCGGGAGCCCTGCACAGTCCAGACTTCAGAATATTTTCTACGAGAGGGAGGCAGGATTGGGATGACCCCCACGAGGTAGAGAAAGACCTGGTTCACCTAGCAACCCTGGAGTGGGAACTGGAGCAGGACTACCGAGATCTCTTCCACTCCATTGGGAAGGCTCAGCAGGACAGCAAGAAGTCAGACCCAGGTCCAGAGCCCTTCAGCTGGGAGGATATTGTGGATGTTTACTAGGAAGAACCCTAGGTGACCGGTGGAGATGGGACCGAGTTCTCTCCACTGCTCCTGCAGGGAATTGGGAGCCCAGTCTCCATTCCCCAGCGGCAGGCTGAGTTACAGGGGGCAGAATCAGTCGGTCCTGTCCCCCAGCGGCAATGGGAGTTATTGGGAATTGGGAGCCCAGTCTCCATTCCCCAGCGGCCGTGTGATGTACAGGGAATTGGGAGCCCAGTCTCCATTCCCCAGCAGCAGTGTTATATGCAGGGAATTGGAAGCCCAGTCTCCATTCCCCAGCGGCCGTGTGATATGCAGGGAATTGGGAGCCCAGTCTCCATCCCCCAGCGGCAGAGTGTCCAGCAGGGAATAGAGAGCCCAGTCTCCTTTCCCCAGCAGCAGGACACTGTATTGGGAGCGGAGACGGTCGGTCGACCTCCCCAGAGGCTGGAAGTATGTATGGGAGAGAAGTTTGTTACCCCCTCTCCCCAGTGGCAGCTTAACGTACCAGGGGGAGACAGTAAGCCCTACAACAGTTTAGATGGGACCGAGGTCTCTCCACCGACCCTACAGGGATGCTGGGCAGTCGGCCCAGATCCCCAACGGAAGCCGGATTTTCAGGGAGTAGGGACAGTCGGTCCTGCTCCCCAGCGGCAGTATGTTTTGCAGGGAGAGAAGAGAATTGTCTTCATTCCCCAGCGGCAGTGTACCTTGAAGGGAGAGGAGACAACCAGTTTCTCTCCCCAACCACAGGGGGACAGCACCCCTAACTGTGATGGTGCAGATGGGACCGCAGTCTCTGCACCAGGCCTACCGGGATGCTGGACGGCCGGTACAGATCCCACACCAACAACGCAGGAATGCCAAGAAGAGGAGGTAAGCGCTCCATCCTCTCCACAGCTGATCCGCAACAAGGTCCTGGGGGTAGGATTCCATGACCCCATCCCAGCGGAAGAGCTGGCATCTGGGCAGAGCGCAGTTGGCCTCTGCCCTCCCCTATCCTCTTGTCCAGAGCCTGACTCCCCATTGGCTACCCCAGCGGAAGAGCTGGCATCTGGGCAGAGCGCAGTCGGCCTCTTCCCACCAAGTACCTACAAATCCAAGCTAGAGAACAACAATGAAGCAAGGAGTAGCAGATGCCCACTCAACAGCTGGGGACATACAGAACAGAGCCAGGCCCCAGAGTTCAACAGGACCAGTGTTTGCTTATGGGTGGGCTACTCGACTAACTCAGGCACCGACCGACAGGAGGTCAGGTACCTGGTTAGTCTACTGTTGTGAGGGGAGAAATGTGACGGACTGAACCGTCACTGGGGCTGCTGGAGGAGCCTGAGGGCTAGCCTCCTTCCTACAGACTATGGACCGAGAACAATGGAGACCCCCTCAGACCTTTTGGGGTTACAAGGAACTATGAACCCTGATTTATGTGTGTAATTTATATGCCACATATTTCCTATGGCCCATTAAAAAGGCATGGTGTGGATTCAGCAACACAAAAAGGGTTAACTCTGCACTGAGACTCCCACTGATTGTGTTAGTGATGGGATTAAGATAGTTGATTATAATAGCAGCCGACTCCTATGATACACTCAGGAGATAATCCCATCACATGTGTCTCCTCGTCCCCTATTCATTCATTATGGAGGGGGTGAAGATATCTGTTTGCATGTTAATTGTTGATTGCGTCAAAGACAATGCCAGTGTGTTTGTTAATTGCGTCATAGACAATGCCATTGTGTTTGTTGAATAGGCTTAGTTTTGTGTTTAAACTGTACAGGATTGGCTGCTATGTCATGTCCTCAGTATGTCATGTGTATAAAAGTCAATGCTGTGTGTTCAATAAAGAGTTCCTGTTTTACCCTTTATCATGTTGAGGCTGGTGTTTGGGTAACTGATCGACACTGGGGATTGCTATACGCTGAAGAGTTGCTATACTCCCCTGGCTATACTATTAGCTCTTGTAAGAGCTGTTCCTGCTCTCTGGATTTAGGAGAGGTTCACCCACTGGAGCCTTAAGCCTTGTTGTAGGTCCAGGGTGGGTAGGAGACGGCGAGACCTCAACCAAGCTTCGGCGCTTCGTGGGGTCTGCAGTGCTTATGGTGTCAAGTGGAGTGCTTGGAGTCCTCGGGAAGCACTAGGAGCATCCATCGACGGAGGTACCTGGTCGGGGTGCCAGGAGATCCGTTACAGTTACTGTATATTTGTCGTTGTCACCTGTCTATAAGATTTCTTCCTTTTACAGTACATTAATGATGCACGTACGCCCATAGCACTGCACATGATATAATTTCAAGATTGTATACCTTTTTGTACAACGTCTTAAATGGATTTTCCAGGAACAAAATATAGATAACCTATTCTAAGGATAGGTCATCAATACTGTTGGGGTACGACTGCTTGCCTCAAGATCAGCTGTTTTAAGACACTGTTTGTGCTCTGGTGAGCATTGAAGACTCTTCCTAGGAAAGAGGCATCACGTTCAGCGGTCACATAGCAGTCCCATAGCAAGAATCTTATTCGGGCCCCTATGCGCACCACATCCACACCTCCCAACTACCAATCTCTAGCCCCTCCCCTTGCTCCATGAACTGTGCATGCTGCTTTGTGTTATAAAAAACAGCTCTGGCACACAAACCCTACCAGCTCAAATAGGATATTGTATAAGTAAATTTACTTTACTTAGTCATGCCTCTTTGTCATGCCCCACTTACCAACATTTCTGTAAAATTGGAGTGTGCAAGCCCCGCCCCTGGGAACACCACCAAACCCACCCGGGGTTTGTGGTAGCCCCACCTATTTTCATATTGGGACAGGGCAAATTTGCCAGGACAGTTTCTGAAAATCAGGGACAGTACTGGCAAATTCGGGACAGTTGGCAACTATGTCTATGTAAACCATCAATACAAGAAAGGGAATAAAAGTGGAACAAAAAATGCTTAATCACATGGTCAGGGACATACATTACCCTCCTCAACAGCAACATATACCATGATGAAGCTCAAAATACTGTACCTCCACAGCAGCGTCTGATATCAACATATAGCGTGAGGCATGAGGTACTATTTCCAAATAAAAAAAAGGAATGGGGGCACAAGGAGAGAAAAGGGGAGGGCCTCCTTTTACCCACTCCTTTCAAAACTCAATGGAGAGCTTCTCTTGCAGTTCTTCTCCATGCTCTTAGGGGTTGAATGTCATCACAGGTTCTGGCAGCTGCCCTTTCCTAACCCAGTAACTAAACAATCCTCTGTGCAGATTGTGCAGGGCATGTGATTATAAGGATGATGTCATCACAGGTCCTGGCAGCTGCACCTTCCTAACCTGGGAACTGCACAACTCTCTGTGCAGTTCCTTTACTAAATGGTGCAGGACCTGTGATGAAGTCATCACAGGTCCTTTAGCTTTTCTGAGCCTCTGAACTGCATTAATGACACAGACTCCAGATGGGAGCCTGCATTAAATGTAATTAGGGGGCAGGGAATTTTATCAGCTTCTCTAGGGGCCCCATAGCAGCTGCGTGATCTGCCTTCATTGGAGGTAAGTCACTGTCACATGTCCTATGTTTAGCTGAGTCCCGTTCAAGTGATTTGGCCTGGGCTGCAATTCCAAGCACAACCTCTATTTAATGTACTGCACTGTGCTTGGTATGCTGTGAGGAGGCAGCATTACTTGCTGAAGTCAGACCCCGCCCCTACCCTCCCCCCCACACACACACACACAACTGACGATAGGTCATCAATATTATACTCCTGGAAAACTCCTAGTATTATATGTCCTCTATCTCCTATCTGTCTCTTTCTCTCCTGTCATCAATGTGACCTTGTTAGGCATACACCACCTTGGCTGAGCTCTCTCAGCCAAAATGTAACTTTGTACAAGATTGTTTCGTACATTTGCCTGGCTGCCCAGATACACTAAATAGAGCATAAATGAGTGCCCACAAAGTAATATAAGCATCACAGAAATATTGACCTGGATGGATAAAAACAAAACAACAAAAGTACAAGTAAACAGAAAATCAAATCTACAAAATACAACATTGTTTTCATAATGGAGAATAGGAACCCTGTGGTCAGGAAGTAGTTAATAAAGAAGCTGCATGTGTCGTATTCCTTAACAACCAATTCGATACAGCAAACTACACTAAAAATAATGACTATGTGAAGCTGGTTACTATGAAGACAATTATACATAATACTACATGCTATAAAATATTCCACTGAGGATTGGGCCAATGTTTCCACTGGCACGTTTTACTCATAATTACCATACTCATTTACTGAACTAACATTGTTTTAAAGCTTACTTTTTTTTACCTGTAATATTTTCAGAGGTTTCACTATTTGTTATGAACAGGCTACATTTTTTTTCTAGAAATAACTAGAAAATATTCAATAATTGTGTTGCAGGGACAAGTTCTTCAGATACATGGAAACTGTCAATAAAGTAAACATTTTATGTAAAACATGCTGCCCTATCTGCATAATTATTGATTTACCTCCCAGATTTCCCTGGGTTGAGTCAAGAGGATGATCTTAACCCCTTCAAGACCAAGCCAGTTTTCATCATAAGGACCAAGCCACATTTTGCAAATCTGACATGTTTCACTTATGTAGTAATAACTCTGGAACGCTTTTACTTATATAAGCAATTCTGAGATTGTTTTCTTGAGACATATTGTACTTCATGTTAGCGGTAAATTTGTTTCAATATGTTTCACCTTTATTTATAAAAAATTCCAAAATTGACAGGAAAATTGGAAAAATTCATTTTTGAAATTTGAATGTCTCTGCTTTTAAGGCAGATTGTGATACCTCATAAAATAGTTGTTACTGTACATTTCCCAGATGTCTACTTTATTTTGTCATTTTGTAAACGTCATTTTATTTTTCGGGGACATTAAAAGGCTTAGAATTTTAGAAGCAATTCTAAAAAAATTTAAGAAAAATTTCCAAAATCACTTTTTAAGGACCAGTTAAGTTATGAAGTCCCTTTGTGGGGCTTAATTAGTAGAAACCACCCATAAATTACCCCATTGTAGAATCTACACCCCTCAAGTTATTCAAAACTGATTTTACAAACTTGGTTAACCCTTTAGGTGTTCCACGAGAATTAAAGAAAAATGGAGGTGAAATTTCAAAATTTCACTTTTTTCCAAGATTTTCCATTTTTAAATCTATTTTCCCTGTAACACAGCAAGGTTTAACAGCCAAAGAAAACTGAATAATTTATTACCCTGATTCTGCGGTTTACAGAAACACCCCACATGTGGTGGTAAACTGTTGTAAGGGCACACGGCAGGGCGCAGAGGAAAAGTAGCACCATATGGATTTTGGAGGGCAGATTTCACAGAGATAATTTTAAGTTGCCATATCACATTTGAAGACCCCCTGATGCACCCCTAGAGTAGAAACTCCATTAAAGGGACCCATTTTGTAAACTACGGGATGAGGTGACAGTTTTATTGATACTATTATAGGGTACATATGATTTTTGATTGCTCAATATTACACTTTTTGTGAGGCAAGGTAACCCAAAAATAACTGTTGTAGCACAGTTTTTATTTTTCATTTTTTACAGAGTTCTCCTGACAGGATAGATCATGTGTTGCTTTTATAGAGCAGGTTTATACGGACGTGACAATACCAAATATGTGTATTTTTTTAGTTTTATATAATAAAGCATTTTTGAAAACAAAAAATGTTTTTGTGTCTTCATTTTCTGAAAGCTAAATTTCTTTAATTTTTATGCCGATCGTCTTGTGCAGGGGCTCTTTTTTTGCAGGAAGAGCCGACATTTTTATTGGTACCATTTTTGCATACATATGATTTTTTGATCATTCAATCTGACACTTTTTTGGGGGCAAGGTGACCAAAAAATCCCTATTTTGGCACATTTTTATTTTTATTTTGTTCAACTGAGGGGGTAGATCATGTGATATATTTTAATAGAGCAGGTTTTTACGAACGTGACGATACCTAATATGTCTACTTTTTTATGTATTTCAGTTTTACACAATAAAAGCATTTTTGAAAAAAAAATCATGTCTTAGCATCTCCATTTTCTGAAAGCCATATTTTTATTTAATTTTTTGGCATTTTTTGCACAGTTTATTTTTTAATGGAGTTTGCCTTAAGGGGTAAGTCATATAATTTTATAGAGCAAGTCATTACGGACGTGGAGATACCTAATATGTTTTACACTATAAAAGCATTTTTGAAAAAACAAAAATAATGTTTTAGTGTCTCCGTTTTCTGAAAGCCATATGTTTTTTTATTTTTTTGGACGATTGTCTTAGGTAGGGTCTCATTTTTTGCTGGAAGAGATGACGGTTTGATTGGTATCATTTTGGGGTGTGTATGACTTTTTGATCGCTTGGAATTACACTATATGTGATGTAAGGTGAGAATAAAATTGCATATTGTTATTGTTCTCACTTTTTTTTACAGCGTTAACCTGAGGTGGCAGATAATGTGACATTTTTATAGAGCATGTCGTTACAGACGCGGCGATACCTAATATGTCTGTTTTTTATTTATTTATAACACTATTTTATGGTGAGTGTATAAAAAAACACTTTCACTTTTTATATTTGTCCCACTGTGGGACTTCACCTTTTCAGGGTTTAATTCCTGTTTCAATTCAGTACAATACATTATGTATTGTACTGAATTGAACTGTTAGCGTCTTACACAGTAAGATGCTGACAGTTGCCTAGGAGACCCAGCTTGTCAGCGCAGTGCCCTCTCCCTCTGCAAACCCTGCACGTGCCAGGGTCAGCGCTGACCGTGGCACGTGAAAGGGTTAATCCGCCAGCATCACCGCATACAGCGATGCTGGCGGACGCAGCAGGGGCCCGGCTATCAGTAACAGCCGGGCCTGTGCTGCGGATCGGGCAGGTGCAGCTCCTGCACCCGCCCGATCACATCACGTACATGCACGTGAGGATGCGGCAAGAAGCTGCAGTTCCTCATGTACATGTACATGAAAATGCGTTAAGGGGTTAAAGGGGTTGGCCACTTTCTGACTACTGTTAATTAGTGTGTATGTAAGATAACTATATGACACTTACTAATGTAGACTTTGTTGATACTCTGCACAATTTTCTATATTCCATAATCTATGCCCCCTTCTTGGCCAAGTTTTTTGTGCTGTTGGTGCACAAGTCCGGTCCATAAAATGGCTGATGATGGAGGGTCATGTGACTAGGAAAATCACTCAGTCTCCCACATTCAAATACACTGCACCTGTCATCTGTTCTTGCATTGTTGGGAGTTTAGCCCAGATGCAGTGTGTTAGAATGGAGGAGGCTGAGTGATGGGTCTGGTCACAAGACCCTCCATCTGCAACCATTTAACAGGACCTCTGTGCGGACACCACAGAAACAAGGAGACATGGCTTATGAAGTATAGCAAATGGCACAGATTATCAACAAAGGCTATCTTACCAAGTGCCAAGTAGGCCCAAAGTGAAGCCTCATCCAGGAAACATCATTACTGAGACTGAACAGCTGCCAAAGAACAACTTGACTGGGAAAGAACTATCCCTGAGGGAACGAGAACAGACATCTACAAAAGGTTTAGAACCATTGAGGCCATGCATTGAGACAGTAAGGTACCGCTCGTTTATGACATTCAGACTTTACTGCTTGTGGAAAGGGTTAATTGCCTCTGGCACCCACCACACTTTCAGATGGACTGGCCATCCAGAACTGAGATCTGCACCCCTCAGACTAGGAATTGCATAAAGAGTTAATCAGAACGGATTTGCTCTCCTGTGGTTATTTGGGAAAATTGCAAAGTTTGTTTAGAGAGAGACTCAGGACTACTATTGCTATCATTGCTATTGCCTGCTGCCACGTGTGAACTGGGAACTTAAAGTGGCCTTGGAAAAAAACTAAAAGTGGCCCCATGTTGTGGGTGGGTCCAAATTGACAGAGGGTGGGGCAACATAAGTAGGTGGGGTCAGCAATACTATAGTACAAAATACCACCCCAGCAGAACCAAATAGCAGACTGCAAAATAATATATTGCCACAAAAGCTTTCCCTCTGTGGAGGCCATCAATAGCAATGATGTTCTGTCCTTCTTCTTGAGCTGCAAACTTGAGTGAGCAGCAGTGTAGGGAGCCATGAGTTCCTGTGCCTAGCCGCTTTATCACCATCCTGAGGACAGTGATACAGTTAAAATCAGGAGGGCAGGAGCGGCCGCCGGCCAGGTACATAAGCACTTGATGCTCCCAGAATTAATTCATGCTGAGAGCATCATCTCACTATGTACCCAGCCTGCGGCAGAACGGAGGGCTTTGGCAGTCCCCTGGGCATCTGCCCACTGGAAAATTTTCCTGTAAGGTCTATGGCCAGTTCGCCCCTGCTTGCTGCATAAGGTTAGGTCAACAACATTTCCAGGCTGAAAAACCACATTAAGGACATATGCATGCTAAAGGCTTATGATTATTCTGACCTCCTTATTTTGTCCCCTGGGTTTTTCCTCCTTTTCTTGGTCTCCTAATCATCTGCATCCATTTTCCTACTTTCAACATCAATCATCCAAACATCTTTATGTCACAAGCATCTCTCACTCATAGAATCTTCATGTAATGACTAATACTATGCATTAAACCTATCACTGTACTACTCATATCTAACTGCTTGTCTGTAAGTCATGATCCAATGGGTTGAATGTGTCATGAGTAGGTTATTGGCTATTCTTTCGGGGCCTCCCTTACTTGCTCTGACCCACCTTATTACTCTAAACCTAGTAAATAAAACACCGAGACCAAATTCGGATATAAATGGCCACAGCAGCTGTTTATTAAAAATAAATACAATAACCATAAATAACATAACTACAATGTTTTTAGCCCTAACCAGGGACGTCCTTGAAGCCCCAAATTTGTTTAACACAACTCCCTAAACTGGCACATCCATCTTGCCTCCGGCCGTAAAGCACCAGCTCGGAGACCAACTGACGGACGCCTTTCATCCGAACCAACTGTCCAACCATGGGAGTCCAGCCCCACCATTGAGGCCCTCCCATTCTCCCGAAGCATCCGTACCACCAACTTCGAGGACCTCCCACCGCCCCTGACTGTCGCGACGTAAGACACACAAACAACACACAGACAACCCACATGTAAGACAGCACTAAACCAACCCACATGTTCCCCAACCTACTGAACCCCATTTCATAAGGGAGGGAGGGTGGGAGTTCTTTCTTTTAATTTTTAAACACTAAAATGGCGCCTGTAACCTCCTCCTAATATAAACTCCTTAACCGGCCCCTTCTACACTCCACCCACCAAACTCCTCCGAACATTAACCCCTACACTGCCGACCCCCTCTCGCCAAAACCTATCATGTCGGGATCCCCTGAACTAGCGTCCCAGTACGGCCTCCCTTGAGACATACACTTTTGATTCAAAAAAGGAAAGAATTTTTGCCCATACCCTACTTTGTGTCCTGGATTATTCCTTCTCAGACATCTTTGTCTAATCAAGTCTACTTATGCTGTATGCTGTGAAGAGCTACTCTCCGTGTATTTTGTACTAGTTTATATACCACTGCTCGGTTCCTTAACCCTTAGGCTACCAGTGCAATGTGTAAACATGACGCCCGCTCGCACGTGCAGCGGGCATCATGGCCGGCAGATCTCTGCTGTTTCATACAGCAGAGACCTGCGGCTAATTACCGTGACCGGCAATAATGCAGATCACGGTAATTAAATGCTTTAGATGTCGTGATCAAGTAAGATCACAGCACCTAAATGCGCAAAAACTTCCTACCTATGCCCCGCATAGATAGTTGCGCTGAATACTGTAAGTCTTACTGAGTAGGCTAACAGTATTCAAACTACAATTCTTATTTTGGCCACCAGATGGCAGGCCAAGATAAGAAATGAGCAAAAGTGAGCAAAATAAGCTAATAAATTCCTGATAAACAAAAAAAAAAAATATTTAATAAGGTCATATATGAGGCACATAATGATCACAAAAAGATTTAAAAAAATGTTAAAAAAAATATAAAAATTTAAATCACCCTCCTTTCCGTATAATTTAAAAATAAATACCTAAATAACAATAAATATAAACATCATGGGTATCACCATGACCGAAAATGCCCATACTATTAAAATACAAAAAAAAATAAAAATTCCATTACGGCGAATGGCGTAACGGAAAAAAGTGTCAAAATGGCCGAATTTGCCATTTTTTCATTGCTTCTCTTACCCAAATTTATTTTTGATAAAATGTGATCAAAAAGTCACGCATACTCCAAAATTGTATCAATTAAAAGTACAGATTGTTCCGCAAAAATGAGCCCCTAAACAGCTCAGTAGACCTAAGTATAAAAAAGTTATGGGGGTCAGAATATGGCGATATAAGATTTTAATGTCCTCAGGAGCAATCATCAGTATCTGATCAAGGGGTGCTCCTGTGAATGCCACGGCCTTCTCTCACCTTTTCCTGACACATTCAGCCAATAGAAGTGAATGGGGCTGAGAGCGATACCAAGAACACCCGCTATACAATGTAGGGCACTGTGCTTGGAAAGCAAGGAGCAGGCCGCACCGCACACAGGAGAGTTTCCTGAGTTTCAGATCCCCACCAATCAGAGACTGATTCACCGTGCAACAATGATTTTGCTACTGAGAGAAAAACATGTGATTTATACTAAAATGATTCCAAATATGAACCTAGAATTTGCCTGACACGTCAAGATTTTAACCTCTTAAGGACCCTGGGATTTTCTAGTTTATCACTCCCCCGCCTTCCCATAATCCTAACTTTTTTATTTTTCCATTCACATAGCCTTATGAGGGCTTATTTTTTGCGGGATAAGTTGTACTTTCTAATGGCACCATTTATGGTTGCATACTATGTAGTAGGAAGCGGGGGGGGGGGGGAAAAAAAAGTTTTTTTTTTTGTTTTGTTTTTTTGTTTTGTTTTTTACACTGTACACTATGCGGTAAAATTGACCTGTTATCTTCATTCTCCAGGTCAGTATGGTTACAACGATACCACACTTGTATAATTTATTTTGCGTTTTAATACTAAAATAAAATTTAAAACCTTTGAGGGAAAAAAATTATGTTTTTTTATAACCATATTCTGACCCCTATAACTTTTTAGTAGTTATGTGTACGGGGCTGTGTGAGGGCTCATTTTTTGCGGCACGATCTGTTCTTTTCAGTGATACCAATTTGATGTGTGTGCAACTTTTTGATAACTTTTTCTAAAAAAAATTATTGGGTAGTTGAAGTAGCAAATTGGCTGTTTTTCCCCCGTTACGCCATATACCGTATGCCATTAATATTGTTATATTTTAATAGTATGGGCATTTTCACACGTGGCGATGCGCATGATGTTTATTTTTTTTTTATTACGTTTTTTTTTTTTAAGGAAAGGGGGGGTGATTTGAACTTTCTTTTTTTTATATTTGCTAAAACTTTTTTTTTTTTTTTTTCACTTTTTTTAAGTCACCTTGGGTGACAATAACTGGCAATCATTAGATTGCCTATTATGTTCATTGATGTCTATATAGACACCATTGAACACTTTATTTGCACTATACCAATAGAATCCTGCCACCTAGTGGCCAGTATTGGTATAGTCATCTAATAGGCACCGAAGCCTGCTTGAGGCTTCAGCATATTAGATCAATGTAAGAGGTTCCGCGATCTCAGCCGGGGAACTCTGTTACCGGAGCGGAATTGCGCGACTTCCGCTTCCGGACTGCGCAGATGCCGTGGTCACATTTGACCACGGCATCTGAAAGGGAAAATGTATGCGATCAGCCTTAAAGCTGATCGCATACATGTGCCGCGGGTCTCTGCTATTTAAAATAGCAGAAACTCGGCAGCTATGGCGCCCGCTGCACGTGCGAGCGGGCACCATGTTTGGGGACCGGACTTCCGTCGTACATGTATGGCGGAGGTCGTTAAAGGGTTAAGTACATGCAAAGCCTATTTAGTTATAAAATTAATGCATTATATTGGAGATATTCCAATGGACATGTCCAGACCTGTTCGGACGCACTGAGGCTGATGTCAGCTGTAAGTATATATGGCAAGCTGGACAGATTTTAATAAAGTGATCTGTTATAATGCTATCAGTTTTGAAACTTAAGATGAATAAACGCAAATGTGTTAACGATCCAGACAATTTCTGCTACATATGTGGCAATCACACTACTTATGATCAGCGCAAGAATCTGACAAAGCGAGCGCGTCTTGCAGCTTGGGATGCATTTGTGCTAGTAGTGCAGAACTTCCTTAGGAACAGACGAGCTGCAAACTATGCTGAATTAGTAGACAACATACTTACAACATATGAACATCCTTGCTGCCGAATGTCATTGAAAGTGCATTTCTTACATTCCCATCTTGACTTTTTCCCACCCAATTTGGGACACGTAAGTGACGAACATGGAGAGCGGTTCCATAAAGATATTTCTACAATGGAGAACAGGTATCAAGGCTGCTGGATCCCAACATGATGGGGGGACTACTGCTGGTTTTGCAACAGGAAAATATGACCGTTCACCAACGTAAAAGCAGATGCCTGAAGCACTTTTAACAGTACTGGGCCTTACTCAAGTAAGACTTTTAGGCTATATGCGCACAAACGTTGTTTGTTTCTGTGTCCATTCCATTTTTTTTTAGGATAAGATGCGGACCCATTCATTTTAATGGGTCTGCAAAAAATGCGGACAGCACACCGGAACACAAAACACATACGGCTGTGTGCATGTAGCCTTAAACTGAAAAATTAGACTTTTTGAAATTTTGTTATTCTATTACATTTTCATACACGGTTTACTATGCAAACTTTGATGTAGATCAGGTAATTGTTGGAGTAAAACTCGTTCTGTTCAAAATTATTCAATGCTTTCCAAGTGCTTAAAGGGGTATTCCCATCATAATGATCACTGTTAAATCTGTTAATGATTTGACAGTGATCATTTTTGTAAATATATTTGATTAACCCATTCCCACCGTTTACGAGAAAATTCATCCCCACTTACCTCATTGTTGTCATTCGGTCTCCCCTGGTTACGGCCACCGCTCTTCTCCGGAATCCCGATGGCAGCGCTTGCACAGAAGACTCCTTCTTTTCTCCCGGCCGGGCCGTTCGCTGTCCTGAACGCGCACGCCGCCGCACATACGCAATGGTGACTTCTTCCTGGCCACAATAGTGCGAACGCACGCCGGCTCTGTACTATACTGGCCAGGAATAAGTCACCATGGCGCATGCGCGGCGGCGTGCGCGTTCAGTCCAGCGCGCGGCCCGGCCGAAAGAAGACTTCAATCAAGATGAAGCCTGCCCCCAGCCAGAATCCAGGAAGTGAACGGCGCGCTGGCAGTAGGTAAGTATGAAGATGCAAAGTGGGATAACCCCTTTAATTCATTTAGGCATACTTATGCATAGCAAAATTTTGTGATGTGTTACAACAATTCTGACTTCAGATTTGTAATCCGCACTCGATTTAGTATAGGACAAATGGTTTTTGCCCAGTAGCAGACGAAAAGTTTTTTTTTTTGCTGCGTGGTGTTATCAATCCTGAGGATGGGAGATCAGTGTTAAGATCTCGGAAAAACTTTTTAAAGTCATGATGTTCTTCACTATGTGAGACCTGATCATGATAATCATCGGGAGAAGGTGTAGAATAATTTTCTTCTGAAAATTTTTTGATTATGATAAACAGATTATGCTGATTGAAGCATGAGTCACCACTACTTAATGCCAGAGATTCTTTGTATGAGTTATCCCAATTGAGAAAGCCAGTCAGATGACAAGTGAAGCGTCTTCTAGAAAATATACAAGTACAGTTTCGTTGACATATCACTACTGTTATATCATATTTAGTTCAGCCAGAAATGTGTCTAACCTGCATATTACATGTCTCTTTTAGTCTACTTTCACACTTGCGGTAGCCTTTTCCGGCAGGCTGTTTCAGCGGGGAAACAGCCTGCCGAATCCGAGCTACTGCAAGTCCACCGTGCTGCCTTCGGTCCGGCCACAGCACGGCAAACATGCAGAGAGGTGGCCGGAATAAAACTACAGCACACTGCAGTTTTTGTCCAGCCACCTTTCGGCATGTTTGCCATGATGTGGTCGGACCGCCGGCCCACCCCCATTATAGTGAATGGGGCCTGAGCAGACTTCCGGCGGCACGGTGGACTTGCGGTAGCACAGATCAGGCAGGCTGTTCCCCTGCCGGAAAAGGCTACCGCAAGTGTGAAAGTAGCCCTAGTCCTTTTTTCTCTGTTTTTCTATATGCACATTTTCTTTCTCCATGCTTGCTGAGTGGCTATGCTGTTTTTGGTGCAATGGCAGAGCGGTGTGCTTCCCAGGTAGATGTCTTCCCTGTTAATCCCTCCCTCCTCTCACAGCATGAGTCCATCTGAAAGAGAGACTGCATTTGCATACCCAATTCCTTGTCTTTTATTTACCACTTTACAGGATTTTTTAGTGACTGAAGAGATTTTTCCAGTTTGAAAGAGCATGCAGATAGGGAAAGGGGAACTTCAAGTTAAGGAAACACCTTTTACTGATATGAGATATAACAAATATATTAAAGATATATTTAATTTAGTCACATGCACTACTACTGAGCTCCAATGAAAAATCTGTAATTATATTCCATTAATAAAGATGCTGGTGCCTAATATGATGTACAGTACCCTGCAAATATTAATATAATGTTATGTTATGATATGTAGTACAAACAGTGTAGCCGTGTGTGGATGTCACAGCCATGGTTAACAATCCTGGCCCTCTTAGGAGGGGCAGAAATGGTCTGGTCCCACTTCTAACCAAGGAGTCGTAGGATGCAGTAGGGAGAGGAAGGAAGCACTCTCCCTGGGCCTCAGGATTCAGAGACTATCAGATCTCTGTTTGATTGCTGCAAGATCTACAGCAAGAAAGACGTGAAAGACAAACTTGGAACCTACAAGGCTGAGCCACAAAAGTCAGTCAGCAAGGTAGCCTCCATTGAGGTCAATAAGGCTTTACTGCTGTGGAGGGATTACCGTTAAGACATCCTACAACCTTAAAGAATGACCCCATATTACATGCATATTACAAGATTAATTGCAAAACTACAGTCGCCTGTCATAGATTCTACTGAGAGAGAGAATTTAGCAAGACAGAGAGGAAAGAGGTATATAACTCCCATCCTTGCCTAAATTCATACACTGCTATGTGAGAGAGGACTGCACTGTGTAAAGTTGGAACTGTGTTTTGCTATGTTGGATGTACTACAACTCCTATTTTGCACTAGATAGATGCTTATTCTGTTTAATCTGGCCTGGTTACTGACTCTTGCACTATACACTGGCCACTGGACATTGCACTCTACACGCCCTGCCTTGCACCCATCCAAAAACAACTAACATCACGGGCACCCCAGCTACCAACATACAGGAGCCCTAGAACTAGGATGTGCATGAGGAAGGAAAGTGTGCCCCCTCCTTGCGCTACACTGGCCCTAGGGAGCCATGTTATAACAGGAGCCACTAGCACTTCCATCCTCTGCTCTGGCTCCTCAAGGGCTTGCTGCAGATGTCTAAATGCAGAGACACCAGAGAAAGCCTGCCTACATATAGGGTCGATATGTTAATTATATAATTTTGGTAAAAAAATGTACCATATATTATATAAAAAATTTTGTGTCAGAAATTATACAAAAGCGTGAGCTCCTTTCATGCGTGCTGGTACAACAGAAAAGTAATGTACAGACTGTTATAGAGAAGGCAGGACTGGATGTGCGTTAGGAGAACATACCTGGAAAGGTTAGTGCAAGGTCAGTGTTTCATGTTGAATCCTGTCACATTATGAATCCCTTACGGTGGAATAAGAAGGAATAATTGTGTTTTATTCAGCACACTGCACAAAACTACTGGTTGCTATGGCACCACGCCGTCAAATGCTGCTTCTGTTTATAACTTTTCTCGAAAAATAAGATTTCTTGTAAATTAATCATCCAGCATAAGAAAACACATCTACTCGGGTATATCAGCATATCTGTATATATACATTTCTACTGAGCAGTAATTCTGGAGCCATCTTGTCTGGAGACTGACAGAAATAAAGTTTGTCCTACATGCTTACCTCAAAGTCTGCAAAGATATTCTCCTGTCTTCAGAGTCCACTGAGACTTAACCCCTCAGTGACCTCAGATACGTGTTTTTACGGCGGTCACTAAGGGGCCTTAGGCTGGGCCGCTGCTTTTTTTACGACAGCCCTGTTCTAACAGGCTAGGCCGGCAGGACAATGGCGCCCGCCGCATGTAAAGCGGTGACAGAGGGAGCGGACTCCCTCTGTCTCCCAACGGCACCCCGCAAATGCGATTGCGGGGTGCTGATGTGTGTGCAGCCTACCTGGCTTCCGCTGTAGGCCTCGGTCCTGGCAGTAGTAGTTTCCAGCAGGCTGAGCCTCTCTGGTGCAGCCTGCTCGTTAATGTTAAAACAGCATTGCTATTAAAATGCAATACGTTATAGGGATAATGCATTGCATTTTAAAAGCAATCAAAACACTGTCTGTTATAGTCCCCTTGTGGGACTATTAAGTGGTGAAAAAATAAAATAAAAACACGAAGAAAATCCCATTTAAAAAAATCTATACTTTTTTTCCATTGAAAATACGCTCTTCAATGAAAAAAAAAATGAAAAAAATAAAAGATATATCTCCTATATATTTGGTATTGCCGTGTCCGTAACGACATACATAAATTTCACATAAATTTCACATAAATTATACCCTGCGGTTAACGCTGTAAAAAGAAAAAAAAAAAGACAACATTGCTGATTTATTCTTCTTTGCCACTGAAAAAAACGTAATAACAAGTGATCAAAAAGTGCCATTTACTCCAAAATTATACCAATGAAAAATGCCAGTCGTCCCGCAAAAATCAAGCCCTCACACAACTCCATAGAAAGAAAAAGAAAAAAGTTATGGGTCTTGTACTGACCCAGAGAATAAATATAATATGTTATTTATACCGAAAAATGAACGCCGTAAAATGTATAAAGTAAAAACGCAGTGGCAGTATTGCTGTTTTTCCCATCTCCCTCCCAGAAAGAGTTAATAAAAGTTAATCAGAGAGTTGTGTGTACCCCAAAATGGCGCCATTAAAAACGAAAACTTGTCCCGCAAAAAAAAAAAAGCCCTCATAAAGCTATATTTATGAAAAAATGAAAAAGCTATAGCTCTTGGAATGAGACGATGAAAAAAGGAAGAAAAAACGCTTGGTCAGTAAGGCCCAAAACAGGCTGGTCACTAAGGGGTTAATGCCACCAGCTTACCCATGTTAAAACACTTGTCATCTATACATATTGTTGCGCTGGCATCCCATGCCCACTGCAACCTAGCAGGCAAGGACACCACGCTAGTCACCCAGCCAGTCTCTCTTTTTACTTGGGTCTGCTCACTCTCTGTCACACTGCTGGCAGCGGTCCTAGACACCGGCATCTTCAGTGTATGCTGCAGGCAGTAGTCTACAGGGGGCGTCCAGTCCAGACTTGTCTCTAAGAGCCTATGGCTGGTGGCCCCTGGGTATTTAAGGCATCATCTCCAGTGGTAGTGTGCCTGAGCTTTTAGGTTCCTAGTCTCTAGTTACCAGTGAAGGTGTGATTCTCTGTCTGACTACCCGTATACTGTACTCCTACATGTCAACAAACTCGGACTTCTAACCGCTTACCCTGACCTTAGCCTGTATTGCCCCATTGCCGCCAGCCATATCCTCAGTTACTTGGATTCATTTGTACACTGCCTGTTCTGACTAGAGATGGCCTTGCGGTTCGCCCGGGGCTCATTTCGCGGCGAACTTTGCGCGTTCGCCGAACATGCGAACATATGGCGATGTCAGCCGGCGCCATATTCTTTTGCATTGCGCCGAACATTGACCCATGACACATCCATCAGGTGGGACAGGACAGCCAATTGAGACATTTCAGCACATGGACACACCCCCACCCTATAAAAGTACCCGATCTGGCAGCCATTTTACATTCAGTCTTTTGCCAGTGTAGGGAGAGGTTGCAGTGTGGAGCAGGGACAGACTGTTAGGGACAACAAACTGTAGCTAATAGGGCCACAAAAGTCCTTTTAAGGACTGGTATAGGTGTGCTATCGATAGGTGTGATATACTGAGGGGTGTGATATGTATGAAGGCCGATTTATTGGCCTGTATTTGTGGGAGCGGCGTCAGCAGCACTAATATACCAGGCAGGCACCTCCCTTGGGTGTGACCACTGGCGTAGCTATAGGGGTCGCAGTGGTCGCAACTGCGACCGGGCCCCTAAGTCAGGGGGGCCCACGGGGCCCCCTCAAGCCAGGAGAACGCGGCCCGCAGCTGATAACTGAAATCAGATTCACAGGGGGCGAAGCGGAGGCTGAGAGGCGAGCCCTGACTGTGCAGGGCAGGCGAAGTGAGGAGGGGGAGCGGCTTCAGTTCAGGAAGAGGAAGCTGTGTGCAGAGGTGCTGCGAACTTGCGAGTGACTCCTCTCTCCTATCCTGCGAGGCACTGACTGACTGTGTTGATATACTGAGGTGAGCGTGGCGCCGGCGGCGTGATAAACTACTGGACCGTCTGACTGAGGTCCTGGTCCGGTCCAGTAAGTGACTGTCCCTGGCCTGAGTGAGTCCCCTGGCCCGCCTGGTGGCTGACCCAGAGCGCCAGTGAGATCGTGATAAGCCCAGACCAGTCAATACCCCCTTAGGAAATCTCAGTCTCATCAGATGTGACTGCAGCAGGCCAGCAGCGATTGAGGCAAGTGAGAAACTGCCCCCCCCCTCAGTCTTAGGCAAGTGACAAACTGCCCCCCCCCCCTCAGTCTTAGGCAAGTGTCAATCTGCCCCCCCCCCCCCTCAGTCTTAGGCAAGTGACAAACTGCCCCCCCCCCTCAGTCTTAGGCAAGTGACAAACTGCCCCCCCCCCTCAGTCTTAGGCAAGTGTCAATCTGCCCCCCCCCCTCAGTCTTAGGCAAGTGAGAAACTGCCCCCCCCTCAGTCTTAGGCAAGTGTCAATCTGCCCCCCCCCCCCTCATTCTTAGGCAAGTGACAAACTCAGCTATGCAACATCTACAATGAGCAACTACAACAAATGTAATGCCAAACTGCAGTTCCTTGTGATGCCTTGGATAGCTTCCACTGGACCCACACAGCCTGTGAATCCAGTGGAAGCTATCCAAGGCATCACATAGAGGAACTTCAGTTTGGCATTACATTTGTTGTAGTTGCTCATTGTAGATGTAGCAGAGCTGAGTTTGTCACTTGCCTAAGAATGAGTGGGGGGGCAGTTTGTCACTTGCCTAAGACTGAGGGGGGGCAGTTTGTCACTTGCCTAAGGGGGGGGCCTCCCACTGTGCACATTAATCCTGACTGATCGATCGCTGTTGCTCTCACATCTTATGAGAGATTTCCTAAGGGGGTATTGACTGGCATTAGGGACGGGCTGGTGGCAGCCACCCGGTCCTCCCTATGGATCACCCAGTTTGCACTTAGCTATGCCCAGGCCGCATGCCAGGGGGTCCCTGATGTATTAACTGACCAATAACATGCATATCCCAGTGCCAGCTGCCTTTCTGGTTGACGATTGGCATATACTTCTGCTGTGGGTCACAGCAGAAGTATATGCCAATCGTCCACCAGCAAGGCAGCTGGCACTGGGATCTCCATGTTATTGGTCAGTTAATACATCAGGGATGTATTAACTGGCGGCGTGATAAACTAACCCCTCCACCCCCACCCCCAGACTGTGACTGTCCCTGCTGGCTGCTGCAGATGAGGAATCTCATCTGTCCCTGCCTCTTGACTGATAGGGCTGGAGGCTGGAGTCTCTGGACATGTTGTGGGGCCCTGAAAGTCTCCCTCCTGCACTGCTGCTACAATGGTAGAAGAGCAGAGTACATGTGCTGCTACTTCTAGGTTGCAGTGAATGCACAGTCTCTGTTCCAGCAGAGCCTCTGACTCTGAGCACATGCGCCACTACTCAGAGCAGCAGCGCAGGCGTGCAATTGTCCTGGTACGGCGAGATATCCGTCCCTGTCAATCAAGTGGCAGGGGGAGATTCTTTGGCAGCGAGGACAGCCCCCCTGTAACACAGAAGTCTCTATGCTGCCACAGACAGGGCCTACTTTTCAAAAAAAATTAAAATTTACTACTTTTAGATGGCATCCTTATTATCTATATTATTATGCACTTATTGGATTAAAATGTATTTTCTCTGTGAGATTTTAGTTCTGCTATTGGGCATGGTGGGCGTGCAGGGGTCTGGTGGTGTTAGGAAACGGTATTGAGGGTAGGGGGGGCCCAAATTGAACTCTTGCACCAGGGCCCATGAGCCTATAGCTACGCCCCTGGGTGTGAGACGACGGTGCTGTATATGCTTGGAGTATCCTGTGTCTGCTGGAGAGGCACATGAGTTCCAGGTCAGCAGGTTCCGATCCAGCTGGGCGGTTAGGAACCGTAATTGAGGTCGTTCCGGTCCCGGGTGAGTGTTCACTGCACACTCCGGTTGCACACAGTCCGGTTGGCGGTGCGTCAGTTTCCTTAAGTGAGGAGGAGCTGGACACCGCACCGGAACGATCTGCCTGGTAGCCCACGTCATGGCTCCCGCGTGGCAGTATGGCTAGGGTGCAGGAGTCAGCAAGACTCCGTCTCGGTTTTCATTCAGGTCCATTTCAGGACCTGAATCAGGTCCAGGTTCATTTATGTCTTGCACAGGGCGCCGTGCTTTACGTGGGGGGGGGGGGGGGCAGTGCACGGGCCATAACTGTGTTTGCTTAACGTGAACAGGTTCTCAGTCACACAAGGCACGCCTGGTTAGTCATTGCACGGCTGGGGCATGAAACGCGGGGGACACAGAGTGAATACCAGTACATTATAATCTGAGTATACCTGCTCGCTCTATATCATCTTACAGGTGCATGCTAATTATTTTAGTGGTTACATGTGTAGTTGCACGGTTGCATGCCCAGGTTGCCAGGGTGGTTCGTAGTCACTAAGCACAGATATACATATGACATTCGTGCTGCGCGGCATGTACCCAGGTTTCGCCCAGGACACACCGATATGGTCCATGCTGACATTTTCTGGGGTGTACATTTTTCACTTACCGCGCCTTTTATACAGCGTACCTTAGTGTAGCAGCATGGTCTATGTTGTTACTTATACCCAAGGTTAATACGTAGGACCTCAGGTCAGTGTCAGCGTTCTAACAGAGCCAAGGTTGTCATAGCACGTCATTTATCCTTTTCAGGTCACGTCACAGCTCTCTGTTCCCAGTTGGTATTGTCATTCCACAGGTGAAAAAAAAAGGAGGGAAAAAATAAAAAGGGGGGGGGGGACTTTATTAGCATGCAACGAGTCACCTCACGGACGGTTTTCCCATTAGGTTACAGTCTTCGCAACTTGACGTTTCTTCAAAGGTTGTTATAGGTTCAGAATATTTAGTAAGTCACATTTTCATCAGTTTGTCATCTGATGCCCCTTGTAACAGACCTCTGACAAATCTCAGGACTTAACTAGCACAGCTTCTTTATCCTGGAAGTTAAGTAATCTGTAAATAATGTCCCTTGGGCGGTCCGATGGCCTGGGGCACCAACGGAGAGCCCGGTGGGCTCTTTCCAGAATCACCTGCGGAGTGTAGTCCGGGCCTAGTAATGTGTTGCAGATAGATTTGATAGCTGTAGGTATCTCTCTAGGCATTACTCCGGTACCCCCCAAAATCTCAGATTGTTTTGCCGGCCTTAGTTCTCCTGGTCTTCCAGAGCCGTGCTCATGGCGTTTAGATGGGCTTGACACAGTTTAAAATTTTGTGACGTAGATGTCTGGAATTCCAGTACTGCGGTGTGGGCAGTCTCCATGGCTTTAACCCGTCCCTCTATGTGTCTCATGTCTTGGCGGAGGGAGGATCTCATGCAACACTGGTTCCAGGACCTTCGACAGAGCCCGTTTCAGGTATCTTCAGGAGATTGGTAGTCCCTGACGGCTTGTGGTATCCTCAGTTTGCTTTCTCCCTCTGAAGCTTCAGGTACGCCCTCTCGGACCTTGTTCTGAGCAACCAGTGCCATCTTGGAATTGCACGCCACATATATAGCCGCTGCATTTTGTTGGATGAGGGCTAGAGGAGCTGGGGATTATCTCTAGTCCTAACATTGCCGATATTCACCATTTACGACCGGATTCGCTGGTGTTAGCTAGGGTCTAGAGGAGTCTGTACTGCGGCGCTCTGGTTCACACAGCCATTCCTTGTCGGCGCTAGCTCAGCCCACAATATTTCCATCTATTTTTAATGCATATTAATGAAAGATACATTTTAGGATTATGTGGATATTTAGTTATGCTTACAGGTAGAGATGACCGAAGATTTGAAAAATTTGATTTGGCAGCTTCGACAAAGTTTGACAAGAATCTGATTAGTTGCAAATTAATTAATTGCCATTGCTATGTTAAAACCCTATTCAGCCTATCAATCAATGGGACCGTTTTTAACGGCCGCTTAGACAGAAGTGCACCCATCTAAAAAACAGTAATTCACTAGTGCAATATGGACTTTTGAGTTTAAAAAAATAAACACTCACGTAATGTACTTGCGCTAACAGATGCAGTCCACTGATCTCTTGATTGAAAAAGACCTGCCAAAAGACCTGTGCTGAGCGTGATGACGTCACCATGCGCTCCCAGCGTAATCACGTGGCGACGATGATGTCACCACGTGATCATGCTGGAAGAGCGCAGTGACGTTATAATGCTAAGCGCAGGTCCTTCAGCAAGTCTTTTCCACTTGTGGGGACTCGCTCTGCTAGACAGGATTAGCGGACGCAGTATAGAGGCAACAACAAATTCTTTGGATCAAACAGTTCAGTGTTTTATTCACACTTTAGGCCTCATGCCACCAGCCTTTGTCCAAGGTACTAGCCTTCTGAGAGAGAGAGAGGGACAGCTAGATAAGGCCTTTCCTCACCATCAAACCCTTCTTCTGCCAGGGAGGAGGCTGAAGAAGTCAGCCCTGCAGACCCTGACTCTCTGGACTTATTTCTCATTGGGGTGCACCACGCCTTACCATCCCTTACGGAGAGCAGCAACATGTGGTGACACCTCGACGGTGTCCGGGGGACCCAGCGTAGCATTTGGACCACCCCAAATCCGGCCAATGCATGAACTTAGTAACAGACTGGTACAGAGGGGAGAGGACCCTGCCCACAATCAGACTTTGCATACTTCATCATTTGAGTATGATCAGATATACATTGTTAGATTTTGTAAATTTTTTATATTTAGTCTCATCCAGTAACCTCAAACATCACCTTAATATCTAATTTTTTTATTTTTTATTTTTGCAAAGAACATGTAGTGCTGGACACCAGTGTAATGCCATTTATTCCAGCTTGGTTAAACCAACATGAAATGACCCCCTACCTTAATGCATATGCTAAAAGGTGAAAATATCTTGAAATGAACTCTGTGTATGCTATAACTAACACGATTTGCTGCCTATCGTGGCTTATGATTATTTCAGTCTTCAGTTTGCAGCTTTCTGATTAATTTATTAATGCTAATAAATGTGTAAAACACTTTAATGAGAGAATGTGACTTGCCTTTCATATAAAACTTTATTAAAACACAGGGGACTAGTTAGATCCCTAAATCCTTTATGTACAGCTACAGTAAATACTGTACTTTCAAAAAATGGACTGGCAGGCAGGCTGCACAATATATTTGTTGTAGTATTAGGCCACCTAGTGGCAAAACTTAGAAAGCTCACAGTACTGTATGTTCACTAGGATAAAAAAAAAAAGCTATACTTGCCAGCTCTTCCATGCAATGTAAAGGAGATTTCTGGGGGAAAAAAAGGAAAATCTCCTGTACTCCTGGAAGAATGGAAAAAAAATCCTCCTGCCACATCTTTTAAAATTATACTCCTATTTACTCCTGCAAACAACTTGGCACTGGCCCCTACATAAGAACATTGTCTGCAAGAGTGAAGAGGGGTCCTGGAAGGAGAAGAAATGAGTATCTGTACATCTATCCGGGGTCTGTATTAGGTGCTGGACTAAACTTGGGTAGGTAAACATGTAAATAGGGGTCTAGGGTCTGTATACATGGGGCTCTACTATTCTTATAAATAAGGGGTCTGTATAAATAGGAGGTCTAGTCTGGAGTCTCTGTAAAAGGTGAGGTCTAGTCTGAGGTCTTTTACAATGAAAGAACCTGGTCTTATCTGGAAGCCACACTTCTAACTCATGCCCAAATCCTGCCCAGTCCTCTTTCTGCTGCCAATAATGACGCCTTAGTGCTCACTTCACAGTAGCTATGCCAGTTAATTCCCCTTACACAGTAGTGATGCTCCCTTAGTGCCCCCACAAAGTAGGATGCCTAGTTTAGTGCCCTCACAGAGAAGTCCTTGCACCTCTATTTTTAATAAAATAAATAACACCTTAGCCCTGTTCCCCGGTGTATACAGTACACAGGCTCTCCCCAGCAGCAGGCGCTATAAAGTGACTTCATGGCGCTTGCTGAGCAATAGAGCGCAGGGACTGGGAAATCCACATCATCCCCCGGCCTCTGTGGTCTGATATTCATCTCTGAAGACGTAATGAGAGTGCTGGCAGTTGAATGGTGGAACAAGGAGCGGATGGCTTCTGCTTCACCATTGCACTCAACTGTCCATGCATCCTAAGGACACAGAGACAGTATAGAGCAGGACATTCCGCACCTGGACAGCCACAGAAATTTTGAAATGTCCTGCTGGGCAGAGAGGAGGGGACGGTTTGGGAGGTATATAGAGCCCACCATTATGTAACACCCCAGAGTTGTGTTACTAAACTCTTCTGTGAAAAAAGAAGAATGGATCCAGCTTCCCATAAAAAAACTTTTTCTTTATTCTTGTTGTGGTAAAATGACATACCGTACATAGACACCACAGTCGACGCATTTCGGACAAAATAAATCTTAGTCCTTATTCATGACAGAGCCTACTAAACTCTTCTACCCCGCTACAACCTGTTAAGAGTAATTGCCTTGTCATATTGTGCAATTTCACAGTAATATTTTCACATATGTGCATTCTAAGCCATGTAAATGTATATTGCTGTAATCTCCATGTTCACCAGCAGGTGGCAGCAATGTGTTAGCAGTGACTTAGTGTCAGTTTAGTGTTTCTGAACTGAAATAATTTGTTTCAGTTCAGCTCCCCCCTCTGTGAACAGAGTGGATTATTCCATATCCTGCCTCATGGGGAGAGAAGGAAGTTAAGTTAGTGTGCCAGCCACCCCTGCTTGGGGAAGGCTGTGCGTGTAGGAGCTCCGAGATATAGGGATCCAAAGCCAGGATCTTGTCTCGGCTGAGACAATGATCATCATCCCCAGCCTGAGTCTGGCAGCCTCAGCTGGAAGAAGCAAGCAGACAACTCCAGTTACTGGAAGAAACCATACCCTGTGAAGCTAACTGTGAGTACAGACCAGAGACCCAGGAGAAGCCATATTCCTCCTCAGCTAGTCAGTCCCCACACAGCAGAAGATAGTCAGTGCAGAAGCCAAATTCCTGCCACATTACAGAGCTAACAAGCAGACGTCCTTTTCCTGAAAAGCTCCAGGCACATGATAGAGCAGAAGATATATTCCTGCCACACATTGCCAATACCTGCTGGGACCAAAGACTATTGCTGTATCTTGGTTGGATGAAAGCCACTACCAGTAAAGACAAGTTTGAACTTTACCCAAGGTCTGGATCTCAATTACTGCTGCAAATCCCTCTATTACTCCTACTAGCACCACACTCATTTTATTGCAAGTGAGACAGGATCCAGGAGTCCAGCCGTACCCAGGTAGGAGACACCGTTGACACCATTAATACTACCATACAAAGACATTACACCACTCTGGCATTCCTAACCTGGTAAGTGAGTTACAACACTTTAAAGGGCCCTGTGACTGTACCCTGCGCACGCTGCAATTGGTGTCACAAACAAAACTATAAACTATCACCTACACCTGACCCAGCCATTGCATAATTGGGCATCAGAGTGCATACCCCGGTCCAGCTCACCGCAATTATACACACACTTTTCTGATGTACAATCTTACTGATGGTGAAGTCAATACAAATAATGAATACATGAATAAGTCAGCGTCATTTAACTTCCAACTCTGTCTCTGCACTAATATACCTAATTACTGACCCCTTGCTAATGAAAAGAGTTGAGCGGACACCTGGATGTTCGGGTTCGGCAGATTCGGCCGAACTTGAAAAAAAAATTCGGGTTCGGGATCCGAACTTGACCCGAACTTGGCCCCGAACCTGAACCCCATTGAAGTCAATGGGGACCCGAAATCTTGAGCACTAAAATGGCTGTAAAAATGTAATGGAAAGAGCTAGAGTGCTACAAAAGGCAGCAAAATGTGCTTAAGTGCATGGCAAATGCTCTGCAAACAAATGTGGATAGGGAAATGAATAAAAAAAACATAAAAGACCTTAAAAAAATACAAATTTGGAATGATGTAGGAGGAAGAGGTTGAGGAGGCGGTGAATGGGTGGATGTGGCCGTGTCGGCTCACGTGGCGGTCTAGGTGGAAGCGGCGGCGAAGAAGGAATAGGTAGCCAACACAGATGTATGTTATTTTGCATTTTTACATACCCCCAAAATATTGGGACATATATATAAATAAAAAAAAGGAATAAGTGCACTTAAGTCCAAGGATGGATGATTGAGGCTGTTAGAACTGTCTATTCTGCACAAGGTACAGACAAGTCCTGAGGGATCCAAGCCTAGTTCATTTTAATGAACGTGAGCTTGTCCACGTTGGCTGTGGACAGGCGGCTGCGTCTGTCTGTAATGATGCCTCCTGCCATGCTAAATACACGTTTAGAGAGTACACTGGCTGCAGGGCAGGCCAGCACCTCTAAGGCATACAGGGCAAGCTCTGGCCATGTGGAGAATTTGGAGACCCAGAAGTTGAATGGGAGAGAACCATCAGTCAGTACGTGTAGGCGTGTGCACAGGTACTGTTCCACCATGTTGTTCAAATGCTGCCTCCTGCTAACACGCTCCATATCAGCAGGTGACAAAGCTTTTCCACATGTCGGCCATGCTATCCCTGCCTTCTGAGGTGCTGGCGCTGACACAGCTGCGTTGGCGACCTCTTCCTCCTCCCCTGCCTTCGCCTTGTGCTTCCACTTGTCCTCCGGCGTCAGTCAGGAATGCTCTCAGAAGCGCGTCTACTAGCGTGTGCCTGTAGTCGCGCATCTTCCGATCACGCTCCAGTGAGGGAATTAAGGACGGCACATTGTCTTTGTAACGGGTATCCAGCAGGGTGGCCACCCAGTAGTCAGCACACGTTAAAATGTGGGCAACTCTGCTGTCGTTGCGCGGGCACTGCAGCATGTAGTCGCTCATGTGTGCCAGGCTGCCCAGAGGTAAGGACAAGCTCTCCTCTGTGGGAGGCGTATCATCTGCGTCCTCCGTATCCCCCCAGCCACATACCAGTGATGGGCCCAAGCCGCTTTGGATGCCACCCTGCTGTGAACATGCTTCATCCCCATCCTCCTCCTCCTCCAGAAGTAGGCCCTGGCTAGCCAAATTTGTACCTGGCCTCTGCTGTTGCAAAAATCCTCTTTCTGAGCCACTTCTAAAAGACTGGCCTGAAAGGGTTAGAGATGACCCCTCTTCCTCCTCCTAGTCCTGGGCCACATCCTCTTCCATCATCGCCCTAAGTGTTTTCTCAAGGAGACATAGAAGTGGTATTGTAACGCTGATAACGGCGTCATCGCCACTGGTCATGTTGGTGGAGTACTCGAAACAGCGCAACAGGGCACACAGGTCTCGCATGGAGGCCCAGTCATTGGTGGTGAAGTGGTGCTGTTCCACAGTGCGACTCACCCATGCGTGCTGCAGCTGAAACTCCACTATGGCCTGCTGCTCTCCAGCATGTGCAAGGTGGAGTTCCACCTGGTGGGCACGTTGCATGTGAGGCGGTGAGCGGGAAGGCCGAAGTTACGCTGTAGAGCAGACAGCCGAGCGGCGGCAGGATGAGAACGCCGGAAGCGCGCACAGACGGCCCGCACTTTACGCAGCAGCTCTGACATCTCGGGATAGTTGTGAATGAATTTCTGCACCACCAAATTCAGCACATGCGCCAGGCAAGAGGTGTGCGTCAAACCGTCTAGTCCCAGAGCTGCAACGAGATTTTGCCCATTATCGCACACCACCAGGCCGGGCTTGAGGCTCACTGGCAGCAACCACTCGTCGGTCTGTTGTTCTATATCCCGCCACAACTCCTGCGCGGTGTGGGGCCTGTCCCCAAAACACATCATTTTCAGAACGACCTGCTGACGTTTACCCCTGGCTGTGCTGAAGTTGGTGGTGAAGGTCTGTCGCTGACCGGATGAGGAGGTGGTAGAAGAGGAGGAGGAAGCAGAGTTGGAAGAGGAAGCAACAGGAGTCAAAGAATGATGCCCTGCGATCCTTGGCGGCACTACATTTACACAGTGTGCAGTTAGGGAGATATAGCATCCCTGGCCGTGCTTACTGGTCCACGTATCTGTGGTTAGGTGGACCTCACCACAGATGGCGTTGCGCAGTGCACACTTGATTTTGTCCGATACTTGGTTGTGCAGGGAGGGCACGGCTCTCCTGGAGAAGTAGTGGCGGCTGGGAACGACGTACTGTGGGACAACAAGCGACATGAGCTGTTTGAAGCTGTCCGTCTCCACCAGCCTGAATGACAGCATTTCAAAGGCCAGTAGTTTAGAAATGCTGGCATTCTGGGCCAGGGATCGAGGGTGGCTAGGTGGAAATTTACGCTTTCACTCAAAGGTTTGCGAGATGGAGAGCTGAACGCTTCCGTGTGACATGGTGGAGATGCTTGGTGACGGAGGTGGTGTTGTTGGTGGCACATCCTCTGTTTGCTGGGCGGCAGGTGCCAACGTTCCTCCAGAGGCGGAGGAAGAGGCCGAGGCAGCAGCAGAAGAGGGAGCAGGAGGGGCCTGAGCCCCTTCTTGGTTTTGAAGGTGCTTACTCCACTGCAGCCCGTGTCTCGCATGTAGATGCCTGGTCATGCAGGTTGTGCTAAGGTTCAGAACGTTAATGCCTCGCTTTAGGCTCTGATGGCACAGCGTGCAAACTACTCTGGTCTTGTCATCAGCACATTGTGTGAAGAAGTGCCATGCCAGGGAACTCCTTGAAGCTGCCTTTGGTGTGCTCGGTCCCTGGTGACGGTGGCCAGTAGCAGGCAAACTGTTTTGGCGACAACTGCTCTGCTTTTGCACTCTGCTCCCGCTTTTGCTACGCTGTTGGCTCGGTCCCACCACTGCCTCTTCCTCCGAACTCTGAAAGTCAGTGGCACGACCTTCATTCCATGTGGGGTCTAGGACCTCATCGTCCCCTGCATCTTCTTCCACCCAGTCTTCCTCCGTGACCTCCTTTTCGATCTGCACACTGCAGAAAGACGCAGCAGTTGGCACCTGTGTTTCATCATAATCAGAGACGTGCTGAGGTGGTATTCCCATGTCCTCATCAGGAAACATAAGTGGTAGTGCGTCAGTGCATTCTATGTCTAGAGAAGGGCTAGGTGGATGCCCTTGGGAAACCCTGCCAGCAGAGTCT
This sequence comes from Bufo bufo, assembly GCF_905171765.1. Taxonomy (NCBI): domain Eukaryota; kingdom Metazoa; phylum Chordata; class Amphibia; order Anura; family Bufonidae; genus Bufo; species Bufo bufo. The sequence continues at coordinate 591,700,195 of NC_053391.1, forward strand.
TCAAACAGCATAAGAGACTGCTGCATGACTTGAGGTTCAGACAGGTTCCCCGATATGCATGGGGGTGATGTGACAGACTGATGGGCATGGGTTTCAGGCGCCACCTGTGCGCTTTCTGCAGAAGACTGGGTGGGAGATAATGTGAACGTGCTAGATCCACTGTCGGCCACCTAATTGACTAGCTCCTGTACTTGCTCAGGCCTTACCATCCTTAGAATGGCATTAGGCCCGACCAAATATCGCTGTAGATTCTGGCGGCTACTGGGACCTGAGGTAGTAGGTTCAGTAGGATGTGTAGCTGTGGCAGAACGGCCACGTCCTCTCCCTGCACCAGAGGCTCCACCAACACCACCACCACGACCGGGTCCCTTATTAGATGTTTGCCTCATAGTTAGCGTTCACAAAGCAAAGTAAAAAGTGGTTAAGTCTGTTAAAAATAGTTAACCGCCAATAAAAACCCTGATGTAGGGTATTGCACTCAAATATATTTTTTTAAACTCTATATGACAGTGGTATTTGTGGCCTAAATTTCACAGTCACTTATGCACGTCTAATCCCAGATGTGCAGTATATCAGAGGTTTTTTTCACCCCAGTAACCAAAAAGCCATATTTCTGGCCTAAATGTGACAGTCACTTATGCATGTCTAATCCCAGATGTGCAGTATATCAGAGGGATTTTTCACCCCAGTAACCAAAAAGCCATACTTCTGGCCTAAATGTGACAGTCACTTATGCATGTCTAATCCCAGATGTGCAGTATATTAGAGGGTTTTTTAACCTCAGTAACCAAAAAGCCATATTTCTAGCCGAAATGTGACACTCACTTATACACGTCTAATCCCAGATGTGCAGTATATTAGAGGGTTTTCTCACCCCAGTAAGCACAAAGCCGTATTTCTGGCCTAAATGTGACACTCACTTATGCACGTCTAATCCCAGATGTGCAGTATATGAAACAGATGGGGTTTTTTCACCCCAGTATGAGAAAGCCGTATTTGTGGCATAAATTTCACAGTCACTTATGCAAGTCTAATCCCAGATGTGCGGTATATTAGAGGGTTTTTTCACCCCAGTAAGCCCAAAGCCGTATTTCTGGCCTAAATGTGACAGTCACTTATGCACGTCTAATCCTAGATGTGCAGTATATGAGAGTTTTTTTTCACCCCAGTAACCAAAAAGCCGTATTTCTAGCCTAAATGTGACAGTCACTTATGCACATCTAATCCCAGATGTGCAGTATATCAGAGGGTTTTTTCATCCCAGTAAGCACAAAGCCGTATTTCTGGCCTAAATGTGACAGTCACTTATGCATGTCTAATCCCAGATGTGCAGTATATCAGAGGGTTTTTTAACCTCAGTAAGCACAAAGCCATATTTCTGGCCTAAATGTGACAGTCACTTATGCATGTCTAATCCCAGATGTGCATTATATCAGAGGGTTTTTTCACCCCAGTATGCACACAGCCGTATTTCTGGCCTAAATGTGACAGTCACTTATGCACGTCTAATCCCAGATGTGCAGTATATCAGAGGGTTTTTTCACCCCAGTAAGCACAAAGCCGTTTTTGTGGCCTAAATGTGATACTCACTTATGCACATCTAATCCCAGATGTGCAGTATATCAGAGGGTTTTTTCACCCTACTAAGCAAAAAGCTGTATTTCTAGCCTGAATGTGACACTCGCTTATGCACGTCTAATCCCAGATGTGCAGTATATTAGAGGGTTTTTTCACCCCAGTAACCAAAAAGCTGTATTTCTGGCCTAAATGTGACAGTCACTTATACATGTCTAATCCCAGATGTGCAGTATATCAGAGGGTTTTTTCACCCCAGTAACCAAAAAGCCGTATTTCTGGCCTAAATGTGACACTGACTTATGGATGTCTAATCCCAGATGTGCAGTATATCAGAGTGTTTTTTCACCCCAGTAAGCACAAATCCGTATTTCTGGCCTAAATGTGACACTCACTTATGCACGTCTAATCCCAGATGTGCAGTATATCAGAGGGTTTTTTCACCCCAGTAACCAAAAATCTGTATTTCTGGCCTAAATGTGACAGTCACTTATGCACGTCTAATCCCAGATGTGCAGTATATTAGAGGGTTTTTTCACCCCAGTTACCAAAAAGCCGTATTTCTGGCCTAAATGTGACAGTCACTTATGCATGTCTAATCCCAGATGTGCAGTATATCAGAGGGTTTTTTAACCTCAGTAACCAAAAAGCCATATTTCTGGCCTAAATGTGACACTCACTTATACATGTCTAATCCCAGATGTGCAGTATATCAGAGGGTTTTTTCATCCCAGTAAGCACAAAGCCGTATTTCTGGCCTAAATGTGACAGTCACTTATGCACGTCTAATCCCAGATGTGCAGTATATGAAACAGATGGTTTTTTTTCACCTCAGTATGCCCCAGTATGAGAAAGCCGTATTTGTGGCATAAATTTCACAGTCACTTATGCAAGTCTAATCCCAGATGTGCAGTATATTAGAGGGTTTTTTCACCCCAGTAAGCACAAAGCCGTATTTCTGGCCTAAATGTGACAGTCACTTATGCACGTCTAATCCCAGATGTGCAGTATATGAGAGTTTTTTTTCACCCCAGTAACCAAAAAGCCGTATTTCTAGCCTAAATGTGAAAGTCACTTATGCATGTCTAATCCCAGATGTGCAGTATATCAGAGGGTTTTTTCACCCCATTATGCACTAAGCCGTATTTCTGGCCTAAATGTGACACTCACTTATGCATGTCTAATCCCAGATGTGCAGTATATCAGACGGTATTTTCGCCCCAGTAGCCAAAAAGCCGTATTTCTGGCCTAAATGTGACAGTCACTTATGCATGTCTAATCCCAGATGTGCAATATATCAGAGGGTTTTTTCACCCCATTATACACTAAGCTGTATTTCTGGCCTAAATGTGACACTCACTTATGCACGTCTAATCCCAGATGTGCAGTATATTAGAGGGTTTTTTCACCCCAGTAACCACAAAGCCGTATTTCTGGCCTAAATGTGACTGTCACTTATGCACGTCTAATCCCAGATGTTCAGTATATTAGAGGTTTTTTTCACCCCAGTAACCAAAAATCCGCATTTCTGGCCTAAATGTGACATTCACTCATGCACGTCTAATCCCAGATGTGCAGTATATCAGAGTTTTTTTTTTACCCCAGTAACCAAAAAGCCGTATTTCTGGCCTAATTGTGACAGTCACTTATGCACGTCTTATCCCAGATGTGCAGTATATTAGAGGGTTTTTTCACCCCAGTAACCAAAAAGCTGTATTTCTGGCCTAAATGTGACACTGATTTATGCATGTCTAATCCCAGATGTGCAGTATATCAGAGTGTTTTTTCACCCCAGTAAGCACAAAGCCGTATTTCTGGCCTAAATGTGACAGTCACTTATGCACATCTAATTCCAAATGTGCAGTATATCAGAGGGTTTTTTCACCCCAGTAACCAAAAATCCGTATTTCTGGCCTAAATGTGACATTCACTTATGCACGTCTAATCCCAGATGTGCAGTATATTAGAGGGTTTTTTCACCCCAGTAAGCACAAAGCCGTATTTCTGGCCTAAATGTGACACTCACTTATGCACGTCTAATCCCAGATGTGCAGTATATGAAACAGATGTTTTTTTTTCACCCCAGTATGCCCCAGTATGAGAAAGCCGTATTTGTGGCCTAAATTTCACAGTCACTTATGCACGTCTAATCCCAGATGTGCAGTATATCAGAGGGTTTTTTCACCTCAGTAAGAAAAAAGCCGTATTTCTGGCCTAAATGTGACACTCACTTATGCACGTCTAATCCTAGATGTGCACTATATGAAGAAAAGGTTTTTTTTTAACCCCAGTAAGCAAAAAGCTGTATTTCTGGACTTGCAGACATGCAGATATCCTGTGCTGGTGCACTATCGTTGCATAAAATGGCTGCCGATTTTGTATTGATATTGACAAACTGAAGTAAAAAAAAGTTCGTTTTCAGCAGTAGTTGGCTCAGGGCAGGCTTAAAAAAATTGTGCACTGCACCCACAAAACACATTTGTAAAAAATCAGTTCTTCAGAAGATTTCTCCCTGATCTCTCCCTCACAGCAGCTGCAGCCTCTCCCTACACTAATCCGAGCAGAGTGATGGGCGGCGCTTCGTGACTCCAGCTTAAATAGAGGCTGGGTCACATGCTGCAGTTGGCCAATCACAGCCATGCCAATAGTAGGCATGGCTGTGATGGCCTTTTGGGGCAAGTAGTATGACGCTTGTTGATTGGCTGCTGTGCAGCCTTTCAAAAAGCGCCAAGAAAGCGGCGAACACCGAACCCGAACTTTTATGTAAATGTTCGGGTTCGGGTCCGGGTGCCGAAAAACCTAAAGTTCGGTACGAACCCAAACTTTTCAATTCGGGTTCGCTCAACTCTTCTAATGAATATAACAGAGGGGTGATGCAGATCTATGTTTAACAGATAGTGGTGATTTTACAGGGTGTGTTATGGGGAAGAGAGGCTGGGACACTCACATTACTCGACCTCTTCTTCTGACCACTGTATGTTCAGCGACTGCTGCTCTATCATGTCTCTGCCCCTGCACCGCACACAGATAACTGAGCCTGAGCACAGCGTGGTCCTGTCCACTCCTCTACTAATGGTGATGTTCTCCAGATGCACATAGAGCGTACCCCTGCCCACTGCGCTCTGCTGGATGAGAGTAGTAGCGTATTATCTAGTGAAGAAAACATTTGTTCACTTGCTCAGCGTGACGTGCTGATGCCGGCTGCAATGCACAGTGAAGAGGGGGAGTTCGCAAGGGGAGCCAGGGCTCAGCACATAGTGGGACATTCAGCAGACTGCCCGGGACAGCCTGAAAGTCGGGACTGTCCCGCTGGATCCGGGACAGTTGGGAGCTATGCTTTTTGCTGCCTGAGGCAAAAATTTAAACGGTGCCCCCCATGAAAATTCTCAACCTCCCTCCCTACTGCACCCTACTGTTAAAGACATACTTGTAATACATTACATACAGCGCCACATACCTCTTACATCCATTGATGTCTCCTCTGATGTAAACACTCTCTTTGTCTTCTTCATTCAGACCAGACCGCCATGATGATTTCTTTTTCAGCTACGTATCTCTTGTCTCTGCAGATTTTGACACACAGACATCTTAGTTTCCTACTTTTCCATCATCCTCCCACTTTCTGGACACCCCACCATGCCACCCCCAAGACTGTGCCCACTGTGCTCCCCAATAACATACTGCAGAAACAGATGAAAATACTAGTACCACTGATAGTGCCTCCTTCAATAATAATTGGCACACAGAAAAAAAATCACTGCATCCAGCAAATAGTGGCCCTGACATCAATAGTGCCGTAAACATAATGTCCCCCAAGAATAACTGTGCTAAGCTGATACTGTGCCAGGGTACCCCCTACAGTAATAGTGCTCCCAAAAGTCCCGCCAATAGAAACAATCTCTGCCAGAGTGCCCCTAGGCCTCTTTCACACGAGCGTGACGGATTAGGTCCGGATGCGTTCAGCAAAACTCGCACCATTTTGCAAGCAAGTTCAGTCAGTTTTGATGAGTTTTTCACATGCATGATAAAAAAATGAAGGTTTACAAACAACATCTCTTAGCAACCATCAGTGAAAAACGCATCGCACCCGCACTTGCTTGCGGATGCGATGCGTTTTACACGCAGCCCCATTCACTTCTATGGGGCCAGAGCTGCCTGAAAAATGCTAAATATAGAACATGCTGCTTTTTTTCATGCAACGCAGAACTGACGCGTGAAAAAAAAAAGCTCACGTACACAGACCCATTAAAATTAATGGGTCAGGATTTTCAGTGCGGGTGCTATGCGTTTAGGTCACGCATTGCACCCGCGTGGAAAACTCGCTCATGTGAAAGGGGCCTTAGTGTTAACAGTGCCCTCAATAGTAATAATGTACCCATTGTGCCTCTAAAGTAATAATGACCCCATAGTGCCCATACTAGTAATTATGCTCCCCATAGTCCCAGAGTAGTAATAAAGCCCACCATAAAGACAACAATGCACCCAGTAGTAATAATTCCCCTTATAATATGTGCCAGTAGAAAAAAAAATGCTTCCTAATGTGCGCAGTACAAAAAAAAAATACCCCCTTCAATGTGTGCCAATACAAAAAAAAAATCCCTTATAGTGTGCGCAAATACAAATAAAAGAAAACTTTTAATGTGTGGCAGTACAACAATAAACCTTTTGTAATGTGTCCAGTATAAAAATGTCCCCTAAGGCCTCATGCACACGACCGGTTTTTTTTGCGGTCCGCAAAAACGGGTTCCGTAGTTCCGTGATCCATGTCCGTTTTTTCTTCCGTGGGTCTTACTTGATTTTTGGAGGATCCACAGACATGAAGGAAAAAGTTGTTTTGGTGTTCGCCTGGCCGTGCGGAGCCAAACGGATCCGTCCTGACTTACAATGCAAGTCAATAGGGATGGATCCGTTTGACGTTGACACAATATGGTGCAATTGCAAACGGATCCGTCCCCCATTGACTTTCAATGTAAAGTCAGGAGTCCCTATTATACCATCGGATCAGAGTTTTCTCCAATCTGATGGTATATTTTAACTTGAAGCGTCCCCATCACTATGGGAACGCCTCTATGTTAAAATATACCATCGGATTTGAGTTATATCGGGAAAACTCAGATCCGACAGTATATTCTAACACAGAGGCGTGCCCATGGTGATGGGGACGCTTCAAGTTAGAATATACTAAGAACTGTGTACATGACTGCCCCCTGCTGCCTGGCAGCACCCGATCTCTTACAGGGGGCTTTGATCCGCACAATTAACCCCTCAGGTGCCGCACCTGAGGGGTTAATTGTGCGTATCATAGCCCCCTGTAAGAGATCAGGTGCTGCCAGGCAGGAGGGGGCAAACCCCCCTCCCTCCCCAGTTTTAAATTCATTGGTGACCAGTGCGGCCCCCCTCCCTCCCTTCCTGTTATTTAACTCATTGGTGCTTGTACAAAAAAAGAGCAAGGATTTAACAAGGTAAAAAAATATCATTTTATTTATTATAAATCACATGAACATTACAGGTGAGACTCAAAAGGGACAGAACATGGAGACTGGGCCACAAAAGGGCTCTGCAATGTGGAGAATCACAATGGGGGATAATGTGACCATATACAGCAGGTAACAGACAATAAACAGAAGTAGCATCCTGGTTTCCATGGTAACCGATCGGAGCCTCAGCGATTAAACTGGGACTCCGATCGGAACTCTTCGCTGCCACCAATGATGGAGGGGTGGGGGGGGATTTTAATTAGGGGGGGAGGGGAGGTTGCACTGGCCACCAATGAATTAAATACAGGGGAGGGAGGGAGGAGGGCTGCACTGGCCACCAATGAGTTAAATACAGGGGAGGGAGGGGGGGCCGCACTGGCCACCAATGAATTAAATACAGGGAAGGGAGGGAGGGGGGCCGCACTGGCCACCAATGAGTTAAATACAGGGGAGGGAGGGGGGCCGCACTGGCCACCAATGCGTTAAATACAGGGGAGGGAGGGGGGCCGTACTGGCCACCAATGAATTTAAAACTGGGGAGGGAGGGGGGTCTGCCCCCTCCTGCCTGGCAGCACCTTATCTCTTACAGGGGGCTATGATATGCACAATTAACCCCTCAGGTGCGGCACCTGAAGGGTTAATTGTGCGGATCACAGCCCCCTGTAAGAGATCGGGTGCTGCCAGGCAGCAGGGGGCAGTCATGTACACAGTTCTTAGTATATTCTAACTTGAAGCATCCCCATCACTATGGGAATGCCTCTGTGATAGAATATACTATCTGAGTTTTCACGAAGCCCTTTTGCCTGCACTCTGCGGTCCAGCTCACCCCAAACCATCTTGATTGGGTTCAGGACTGGTGACTGTGGAGGCCAGGTCATCTGGTGCAGCATCCCATCACTCTCCTTCATGGTCAAATAGCGCTTACTTTCAAAGTTTTCCCAATTTTTCGGCTGACTGACTGACCTTCATTTCTTAAAGTAATGATGGCCACTCGTTTTTCTTTACTTAGCTGCTTTTTTCTTGCCATAATACAAATTCTAAGAGTCTATTCAGTAGGACTAACAGCTGTGTATCCACCTGACTTCTCCTAAACGCAACTGATGGTCCCAACCCCATTTATAAGGCAAGAAATCCCACTTATTAAACCTGTGAATTGAAAACCATTTCAGGGGACTACATCTTGAAGCTCATCAAGAGAATGCCAAGAGTGTGCAAAGCAGTAATCAAAGCAAAAGGTGGCTACTTTGAAGAACCTAGAATATGACATATTTTCTGTTGTTTCACACTTGTTTGTTATGTATATAATTCCACATGTGTTAATTCATAGTTTTGATGCCTTCATAGTCATGAAAATAAAGAAAACTCTTTGAATGAGAAGGTGTGTCCAAACTTTTGGTCTGTACTGTATATGGATATCCTGCTCTTAAGGGCTCATGCCCACGGCCGAGCGCCGATGGGGCCTGTGCTGCACCAATGCACTGGCACGACCGTGGGGCAGCTGCATGCGGATCGCGGACCCATTCACTTGAACAGGGTCCGCAATCCGCATACTACGGTCCGCACTGCAAAAAAGTAGTGCGGTGCGGAGCCACGGCCAGAAACACCACGGAAGCACTCCGTTCCACATCTCCAAGATTGAGGACCTATTCAAGTGAATGGATCCGCGATCTGTGTTGCGGGGTGCACACGGCCAATGCCCGTGTATTGCCGACCCTCCATATTGGCTCTTTTCCATCGCATTATACACTGCTCGTATCCATGGTTTTGACCACTCTGCAATCCAGCAGTGGTGGCTGTGCTTACACACTATAGGTAAAGGTGTTGGCCTATGCGCACTTCCAGCCTTTCCCTACAACGTTTAAGCATGGCCACCGCTGCTGGATTGCAGGGTGGTCGTAACCACGGATACGTGCTGTGTATAATGTGAAGGAAAGGAGGCAATATGGATAATAGCAATATATTAGTAAGAGACTTGTATTAACTTTCTCTACATGATAAATGTAAACAGTAAAGAAGGAGTGCCAGCAGCTGTAGATGCAATACCATCATCCAATAAGAAAAGAAACTCCACGGCACTTCCAAATAAAGTGTGTGTATTTATTCCACCAGATGCGACGTTTCGGTCCTCTCAATAGAACCTTTATCTGAACTGGATGTACACAAATATCCTTAAACATGATTTTGATGCATTTACTGTGGAGCAACAGGAGCAGGAGTGTGCGCGCTGGCACCCAAAGGGTTAAACCGCCATTGTTACATGTAATGGCGCAGCTTCTTCGTGAGCAAGCAGAGAAGGAAAATCCAGGAACGTCCTTAGCTAAGGCGGGAAAGTCTAGCCATGCCTACAGGGAGCTATACTACAGCGTGCAGAGAAGTGGAAGCTCCTCCCTTCAGGCACTGCCTTCTTCTGCAGTCGTCCAAGACAGTGAGCAGCAAGGCAAGATGGCGAGTGACCAGCATGACAACAAGGCTCTCCCAAAGCCCAATTGTGGAGAGATGGTCTGTGGTGACGCCCTTCCTGAACTGAAGGAATCGATGGAGGAGATCAGGCTGTCCCAACTTGTACGAGGATCGGGGAAGAAGACACCCGCATTCCCCGGCGCGGCGGAGGCAGCAGGCGTTTCCACTCTGCCGCCCAGAAAGAGCGAGGACGTCGATGCCTCCAATCCAGTGGTCCCCCTTAAAGTGACGGCCTATGCGACCAACGCTTGGGACTATAGAAAAGCAATAGAAGACTGGGTTGTCCGGATACTTGATCATCCACTGCCCCATGACCCGGTGCTGGAACGGAGGACCACCACCGTGCTTTGGCTCAACGTGGAGAGAGGTACGGGGTTTGTGCAGTATGATAAATCGGGGACAGAGCTATTTGTGAATAGGCGATCAGTCAAAAGGCCGTGCCTGCCACAGGCACTACATAGCCCGTATAAACGGGAGAAGGTTGAGTATACCCCCATGCGGTCTCCTAAAGGCCCCTTCGCTATGAGGGTGATCCTGTTATCTAAGCCGCTAGTCCCAGTGCCCACACCGGAGCACTGGCAGTAAGACCCAGCTGCCCGGGGACGTATTGGACGCCTACAGGAGATGAAGGATGGAGTGCTACTGTACTAAGAATAGCCGGAACCGGAGCCCAAGCCCCTTAAACCGGGACTGCCTGCACCACCAACCATTGGCCAGCAAATGTGCAGTATGGCCCAGGCAGTCTTAGTCTTCAGCCCCACAATAGTGACGTACCAATTACCCTGGAAAGCCCAGCTACAACTGAGAAAGATCAACCCTGAGCTTTCTATCAGGCCACATAGAGAGGAGCCCTACTTTCCGGCCCCATTGCAGCCGGAGATACTGGACCCATTTGAAGTGGCAGGTGCAACCGCTCCTGTGAAGCAGAAAATGGCAGCAGCTGTGAAGTGTCACCAGCCGGTCGATACCAAGCTCCACCACAGGAGGGCAGTGGCGCTCTACCACTTAAGCAAGACTGGACTACCAGAGGCAGGACAGACATTTGATGAGTTTCAGCAGTTCCAGTAGCAAGGGGGATTTGAAGTCCTTCCTCTAAAGAGCTGCTTTTCCTAAACATTTTCAGCTAAAAAAACTGTGACGTTTGGGAGCCACTTCGTGGGCTGCGCTTGAACGGTGAGGGGCGGTTGGCATGTTGTCTGTTTTTATGTTTTCAGGTTGCCCCTGTTTTAGCCCTCACCCTGATGGCCATGTTAGTTAGGACACCCCCCAGTTACCAAAAATGTCTCTTGGTTGTGCCTAACGGCGCCAAAATTCATTTTTTTCCCCTTTTCAGTTTATTCGGGAGCCCCTTTTTTCCAAAAGGTTCCCATGACTTGCGCTGCTACACCATTATTACCCATGTGGATTACAAATGACTTTGTGCTTTATGTGGATTACAACTATTACCTCATTTGGATTACAATTAATTATTTCCCATGGATTACAAAGGACTTTGTTGCACTTTTGTTCCCGTCAGGTGCACTTCATTTTCCAGCATTGAAGAGATGGACTCTAATGTGATTTTATTGCATTATTGCACTATTTTATTGCATTAGAAGTGTGTCTTATCTATTTGCACTAATCTTCTCTGTTTCAGCAACGTTCAAGCACTTTAGCCCATTGTGTGTGTATTCTTTTGCAGGAGCCGCAATGTGATTTCTTATGAACTTTTCTATGAACAATGGACTTTATATACTGTTAGCCAGATAATCAGTACCTTATTGCTTAGCTTTTTATGGACTGCCTCTGAGGACGTTAATATACAGTCCTGATCAAAAGTTTAAGACCACTTGAAAAATGGCAAAAAAATCATATTTTACATTGTTGGATCTTAACAAGGTTCCAAGTAGAGCTTCAACATGCAACAAGAAGAAATGAGAGTGAGACAATTTTTGAGCATTCAATTAATTGAAAATAACGATTAAACTGAAACAGGCTGTTTTTCAGCTGATCCAAATTTTAGGACCACATGCCTTTAAAAGGCCAAATCTGTGCAAAGATGTGGATTCATTGTCATTTTCTGTCAGGTAGTCACACCTTGTGATGGCAAAGGCAAAAAAACTCTCCCTTTTTGAACGTGGTCGGATTGTTGAACTGCATAAGCAGGGTCTCTCACAGCGCGCCATCGCTGCTGAGGTGGGACGCAGTAAGACAGTCATTTGGAATTTCTTAAATGATCCTGAGGGTTATGGAACAAAAAAGTCAAGTGGAAGGCCCAAAAAAATTTCATCAGCACTGAGCCGGAGGATCCAATTGGCTGTCCGATAAGACACTAGACGATCCTTGACCCAAATTAAGGCCCTTACTGGTGCTGACTGCAGCCCCATAACCATCAGACGGCATCTGAGACTGAAGGGCTTAAAAAACAAAAAACGTCTTCAAAGACCTCGTCTCCTTGAAAGCCACAGAACTGCTCGTTTGGACTTTGCAAGAGAGCACCAAACATGGGACATTCAAAGGTGGAAGAAAGTTTTATTCTCTGATGAGAAAAAATTTAACCTTGATGGTCCTGATGGTTTCCAACGTTACTGGCATGACAAGCTGATCCCACCTGAGATGTTTTCTACGCGCCACAGTGGAGGGAGCGCCATAATGGTCTGGGGTGCTTTTTCCTTCAGTGGAACAATGGAGCTTCAGGAAGTGCAGGGGCGACAAACGGCCTCTGGCTATGTCCAGATGTTGCAGAGAGCATTCCTCATGACTGAGGGCCCTCGTCTGTGTGGTAACGACTGGGTTTTTCAACAGGACAACGCTACAGTACACAATGCCCGCAGGACAAGGGACTTCTTCCAGGAGAATAACATCACTCTTTTGGCCCATCCTGCGTGTTCCCCTGATCTAAATCCAATTGAGAACCTTTGGGGATGGATGGCAAGGGAAGTTTACAAAAATGGATAGTTCCAGACAGTAGATGGCCTTCGTGCGGCCGTCTTCACCACTTGGAGAAATGTTCCCACTCACCTCATGGAAACGCTTGCATCAAGCATGCCGAAACAAATTTTCCAAGTGATAAACAATAACGGCGGAGCTACTCATTACTGAGTTCATGTTTGGAAGTTGGATTTCTGTTTTGGGGGGGTTTAGTTTTTTTTTGGAGGTGCGATCCTAAACTTTTGATCAGCTGAAAAACAGCCTGTTTCAGTTTATTCATTGTGACAAACTCCCCTCTTTTGAGGTTGCCACGGGTGCTTGGAGAGGACTATTTGCCAGCCTCATACCCTGTGATTACGGTCCCATGTTGTATGCACCGGTTTTATGCAATAGCTGCATAGTTATATAAGTTAATGTATTTTGCTGTCTTTTGCTACCATGTGGCTAATGGAGTCCCCTGTCCTTGGGGGATAAGTGGATCACTTCTCAATTGTCTCCAGGACAAAAGACTGTGTAGAACTGGTTTTGGACAGAAAAGCCATGAGTACAGCCAGGCCAAAGAGACGTTTATTAACTTTTGAACTCCTGGTCTAATTCGTGCCATTTTGGGATGTGTTACATGTCTATGTGTATTGTAAAGGGTGGGACATTGTATACGTTGAGTAGTGAGGTCTGTTCCATTGTCTCTCTGTGTGTATTAGCGATTGCCCTCTGTCCTGAGAGATAATTGAATTACAACTCGGTTGTGTATTCTCCTGCCTGGGTTGATTATGTTAACCATGGTGTACCATGATTATATCACAGACAGAGGGGAGGAGTCTATGTGGGTTGTAACCTTTGTGTTATGGGTTAATGTACGGTTGTTGTGGGTGTCTCCCTTGCATGGGAGCAGGGGATAAAAGCAATTGTATTTTTTGAATGTGGTTGTGCGGTACGCCAGACCTGCAGGGTAATGCGATTGTGAGGTCACGGTCAATGGCAAGCGAGGGTCACTCACAGTTATATATGGAAACCCTGGGCAGGCGTACAGCAGTGAAGGAGAGGCTGGCACAGAAGTCCTCTGGGGCACACTCTGTATTTAGGGACCAGGCCTGGTGGTGGATGAGGTGCCCTGGATGTTGCAGGTGTTTTATGTGCCTGGGGCAAGGTCCCTTTAAGGTTCGTGACGCCAGTGCCAATTGGACGGTGGCACACCGTGTAGTGATAGGTGGAATAATTGAGGAATCAGTAAGTAAACCCAACGTCTTTTTACTTGAAGAACACGGTTTAAACTTTGTACATACAGATCAGTTGATAAATGATTGTAATGCAGTTCCTCAGACAGTACTTCACAAACAGGTAGACTTCAGATGGCGGCAGGAAATAAACAGGCAAGATACTTGGAGGAACCCAATGGTGATTGCTTTACAGTGCAACCCTGCTCTATCCCCTTCAGCTATTCTAGCTGGCTGGATGCCAAGGCCCGGATGCCTAAATGCTGGCTTATGTCCTTGGTATATCGGTTCTTTCTCCAATATCGGCACTTGCTGTATTCTAAATAACCTCTGTCCATCATGGTACTTATCTGACCTGGTATTGTCCTGAATTGCCTGGAGGGTAACTGCTGGTTTTCTCCCAGGAGGTGCTATCCTGTCACTGGGGCGTCTTCAGAGCTAACTAAGGCTCTCTTGATCCACAGGTAGGCTAGGATCCCTCTACTAGCCCCCTGGTTACAACTAACAGCCTGGGCTGTCCAGCTGCATGTCAGGAGAAGGCTCTGGCTTGAGCCTTCTAACTTGTCTCTGCAGACTCCTGACCTTGAACTCCCTTCCTCTGTCTGGGCCTGAAGATTTATACTAGGGGCTCCCTATCTCCCTCTAGCGTATGGGATGTCTAACTGCAGCGACTAGGCCTGATAATGACACATTGCATACAAACAACACTTTATACATTACATAAAATATGCACAATTAGAAATGTCACTCCTGTCCCAAGTGAGGAGAAGTAACGCACACCCCAATTGACCCTCGTGTAGTGCCCACGCTTAGTCAGTGGGGCCACTACAGTTGCCTTTCAGTAAAGTATTTCTAGCATTCAGCTTTGGCTCATGTATAGACTTATTTGGCGATACCAGCGATACTAGCGATAATAGCGATTATTTGGCTGTGGATTATTTGGCTGTGCTATTTCATGGGAAGAAGGGAATACTAGACGGTGACATGGATGATACCGTCACATTCGTTGTTTTCATTAAATTGAATGCTCAAAAAATGTTTTTTATCACTCCCATTTCTTCTTGTTGCATGTTGAAGCTCTACTTGGAACCTTGTTAACCACCTCCGGACCGCCTAACGCAGGATCGCGTTCCGGAGGTGGCAGCGCTGCGCACAGTCACGCATATACGCGTCATCTCGCGAGACGCGAGATTTCCTGTGAACGCGCGCACACAGGCGCGCGCGCTCACAGGAACGGAAGGTAAGAGAGTTGATCTCCAGCCTGCCAGCGGCGATCGTTCGCTGGCAGGCTGGAGATGTGTTTTTTTTAACCCCTAACAGGTATATTAGTCGCTGTTTTGATAACAGCGTCTAATATACCTGCTACCTGGTCCTCTGGTGGTCCCCTTTGTTTGGATCGACCACCAGAGGACACAGGTAGCTCAGTAAAGTAGCACCAAGCACCACTACACTACACTACACCCCCCCCCCATCACTTATTAACCCCTTATTAGCCCCTGATCACCCCTAATCACCCCTGATCACCCCATATAGACTCCCTGATCACCCCCCTGTCATTGATTACCCCCCTGTCATTGATCAACCCCCTGTAAAGCTCCATTCAGACGTCCGCATGATTTTTACGGATCCACTGATAGATGGATCGGATCCGCAAAACGCATCCGGACGTCTGAATGAAGCCTTACAGGGGCATGATCAATGACTGTGGTGATCACCCCATATAGACTCCCTGATCACCCCCCTGTCATTGATTACCCCCCTGTCATTGATTACCCCCCTGTAAAGCTCCATTCAGATGTCCGCATGATTTTTACGGATGCACTGATACATGGATCGGATCCGCAAAACGCATCCGGTCGTCTGAATGAAGCCTTACAGGGGCATGATCAATGACTGTGGTGATCACCCCCCTGTCATTGATTACCCCCCTGTAAAGCTCCATTCAGATGTCCGCATGATTTTTACGGATGCACTGATAGATGGATCGGATCCGCAAAACGCATCCGGACGTCTGAATGAAGCCTTACAGGGGCATGATCAATGACTGTGGTGATCACCCCATATAGACTCCCTGATCACCCCCCTGTCATTGATTACCCCCCTGTCATTGATTACCCCCCTGTAAAGCTCCATTCAGATGTCCGCATGATTTTTACGGATGCACTGATAGATGGATCGGATCCGCAAAACGCATCCGGACGTCTGAATGAAGCCTTACAGGGGCATGATCAATGACTGTGGTTATCACCCCATATAGACTCCCTGATCACCCCCCTGTCATTGATTACACCCCTGTCATTGATCACCCCCTGTAAAGCTCCATTCAGATGTCCGCATGATTTTTACGGATGCACTGATACATGGATCGGATCCGCAAAACGCATCCGGTCGTCTGAATGAAGCCTTACAGGGGCATGATCAATGACTGTGGTGATCACCCCCCTGTCATTGATTACCCCCCTGTAAAGCTCCATTCAGATGTCCGCATGATTTTTACGGATGCACTGATAGATGGATCCGATCCGCAAAACGCATCCGGACGTCTGAATGAAGCCTTACAGGGGCATGATCAATGACTGTGGTGATCACCCCATATAGACTCCCTGATCACCCCCCTGTCATTGATCACCCCCCTGTCATTGATTACCCCCCTGTAAAGCTCCATTCAGATGTCCGCATGATTTTTACGGATGCACTGATAGATGGATCCGATCCGCAAAACGCATCCGGACGTCTGAATGAAGCCTTACAGGGGCATGATCAATGACTGTGGTGATCACCCCATATAGACTCCCTGATCACCCCCCTGTCATTGATTACCCCCCTGTAAAGCTCCATTCAGATGTCCGCATGATTTTTACGGATGCACTGATAGATGGATCGGATCCGCAAAACGCATCCGGACGTCTGAATGAAGCCTTACACGGGCGTGATCAATGACTGTGGTTATCACCCCATATAGACTCCCTGATCACCCCCCTGTCATTGATCACCCCCCTGTCATTGATCACCCCCCTGTCATTGATCACCCCCCTGTCATTGATCACCCCCCTGTCATTGATCACCCCCCTGTCATTTATCACCCCCCTGTCATTTAGCACCCCTCTGTAAGGCTCCATTCAGATATTTTTTTGGCCCAAGTTAGCAGAATTTTATTTTTTTTTTCTTACAAAGTCTCATATTCCACTAACTTGTGTCAAAAAATAAAATCTCACATGAACTCACCATACCCCTCACGGAATCCAAATGCGTAAAATTTTCTAGACATTTATATTCCAGACTTCTTCTCACGCTTTAGGGCCCCTAGAATGCCAGGGCAGTATAAATACCCCACATGTGACCCCATTTCGGAAAGAAGACACCCCCAGGTATTCCGTGAGGGGCATATTGAGTCCATGAAAGATTGAAATTTTTGTCCCAAGTTAGCGGAACGGGAGACTTTGTGAGAAAAAAATTAAAAATATCAATTTCCGCTAACTTGTGCCAAAAAAAAAAAATTTCTATGAACTCGCCATGCCCCTCATTGAATACCTTGGGGTGTCTTCTTTCCAAAATGGGGTCACATGTGGGGTATTTATACTGCCCTGGCATTCTAGGGGCCCCAAAGCGTGAGAAGAAGTCTGGTATCCAAATGTCTAAAAATGCCCTCCTAAAAGGAATTTGGGCACCTTTGCGCATCTAGGCTGCAAAAAAGTGTCACACATCTGGTATCGCCGTACTCAGGAGAAGTTGGGGAATGTGTTTTGGGGTGTCATTTTACATATACCCATGCTGGGTGAGAGAAATATCTTGGTCAAATGCCAACTTTGTATAAAAAAATGGGAAAAGTTGTCTTTTGCCAAGATATTTCTCTCACCCAGCATGGGTATATGTAAAATGACACCCCAAAACACATTCCCCAACTTCTCCTGAATACGGCGATACCACATGTGTGACACTTTTTTGCAGCCTAGGTGGGCAAAGGGGCCCATATTCCAAAGAGCACCTTTAGGATTTCACAGGTCATTTACCTACTTACCACACATTAGGGCCCCTGGAAAATGCCAGGGCAGTATAACTACCCCACAAGTGACCCCATTTTGGAAAGAAGACACCCCAAGGTATTCTGTGAGGGGCATGGCGAGTTCCTAGAATTTTTTATTTTTTGTCACAAGTTAGTGGAAAATGCTTATTTTTTTTTTTTTTTTTTTTTTCATACAAAGTCTCATATTCCACTAACTTGTGACAAAAAATAAAAACTTCCATGAACTCACTTTGCCCATCAGCGAATACCTTGGGGTCTCTTCTTTCCAAAATGGGGTCACTTGTGGGGTAGTTATACTGCCCTGGCATTCTAGGGGCCCAAATGTGTGGTAAGGAGTTTGAAATCAAATTCTGTAAAAAATGACCTGTGAAATCCGAAAGGTGCTCTTTTGAATATGGGCCCCTTTGCCCACCTCGGCTGCAAAAAAGTGTCACACATCTGGTATCTCCGTAATCGGGAGAAGTTGGGGAATGTGTTTTGGGGTGTCATTTTACATATACCCATGCTGGGTGAGAGAAATATCTTGGCAAAAGACAACTTTTCCCATTTTTTTATACAAAGTTGGCATTTGACCAAGATATTTATCTCACCCAGCATGGGTATATGTAAAAAGACACCCCAAAACACATTCCTCAACTTCTCCTGAATACGGGGATACCAGATGTGTGACACTTTTTTGCAGCCTAGGTGGGCAAAGGGGCCCACATTCCAAAGAGCACCTTTCGGATTTCACAGGTCATTTACCTACTTACCACACATTTGGGCCCCTAGAATGCCAGGGCAGTATAACTACCACACAAGTGACCCCATTTTGGAAAGAAGAGACCCCAAGGTATTCGCTGATGGGCATAGTGAGTTCATGGAAGTTTTTATTTTTTGTCACAAGTTTGTGGAATATGAGACTTTGTATGAAAAAAAAAAAAAAAAAAAAAAATCATCATTTTCCACTAACTTGTGACAAAAAATAAAAAATTCTAGGAACTCGCCATGCCCCTCACGGAATACCTTGGGGTGTCTTCTTTCCAAAATGGGGTCACTTGTGGGGTAGTTATACTGCCCTGGTATTCTAGGGGCCCAAATGTGTGGTAAGGAGTTTGAAATCAAATTCAGGAAAAAATGAGGAGTGAAATCCGAAAGGTGCTCTTTGGAATATGGGCCCCTTTGCCCACCTAGGCTGCAAAAAAGTGTCACACATCTGGTATCCCCGTACTCAGGAGAAGTTGAGGAATGTGTTTTGGGGTGTCTTTTTACATATACCCATGCTGGGTGAGATAAATATCTTGGTCAAATGACAACTTTGTATAAAAAAATGGGAAAAGTTGTCTTTTGCCAAGATATTTCTCTCACCCAGCATGGGTATATATAAAATGACACCCCAAAACACATTCCCCACCTTCTCCTGAGTACGGAGATACCAGATGTGTGACACTTTTTTGCAGCCTAGGTGGGCAAAGGGGCCCATATTCCAAAGAGCACCTTTCGGATTTCACAGGTCATTTTTTACAGAATTTGATTTCAAACTCCTTACCACACATTTGGGCCCCTAGAATGCCAGGGCAGTATAACTACCCCACAAGTGACCCCATTTTGGAAAGAAGAGACCCCAAGGTATTCGCTGATGGGCATAGTGAGTTCATAGAAGTTTTTATTTTTTGTCACAAGTTAGTGGAATATGAGACTTTGTAAGGAAAAAAAAAAAAAAAAAAAAAATCATCATTTTCCGCTAACTTGTGACAAAAAATAAAAAGTTCTATGAACTCACTATGCCCATCAGCGAATACCTTAGGGTGTGTACTTTCAGAAATGGGGTCATTTGTGGGGTGTTTGTACTGTCTGGGCATTGTAGAACCTCAGGAAACATGACAGGTGCTCAGAAAGTCAGAGCTGCTTCAAAAAGCGGAAATTCACATTTTTGTACCATAGTTTGTAAACGCTATAACTTTTACCCAAACCATTTTTTTTTTACCCAAACATTTTTTTTTTATCAAAGACATGTAGAACTATAAATTTAGAGCAAAATTTCTATATGGATGTCGTTTTTTTTGCAAAATTTTACAACTGAAAGTGAAAAATGTCATTTTTTTGCAAAAAAATCGTTAAATTTCGATTAATAACAAAAAAAGTAAAAATGTCAGCAGCAATGAAATACCACCAAATGAAAGCTCTATTAGTGAGAAGAAAAGGAGGTAAAATTCATTTGGGTGGTAAGTTGCATGACCGAGCAATAAACGGTGAAAGTAGTGTAGGTCAGAAGTGTAAAAAGTGGCCTGGTCTTTCAGGGTGTTTAAGCACTGGGGGCTGAGGTGGTTAAGATCCAGCCATGCTAAATATGTTTTTTTGCCATTTTTCAAGTGGTCTTAAACTTTTGATCAGGACTGTACGTCACAAGCAAGTCTTACATCGCCATTGCTCATTATGGACTGCCTCTGAGGACATTAAAATACTAATGGTTCTTCATTTACCTTGTGGTAGCTAGATAGCCTAGGCATTGTATTGTATTGCTACACAGGGGAAACCAACTTGTAAAGTCACAAGCAGATCTAACATCGTCACGGTTAACCCTATGCTATTATGTGTACGGAGAGATTAGAGTGCCTTGCCTCTTCCTCCTAATTGTTATATGTTTTAAGGCCTTGTGCTTAGCCAAGGTTATTTATTCTTAGGTATACAAGAAGTAGTAAGCAGGTGACTCACTCTGATTTGTCACAACAGGTGCACAGGTTCAAAGAAACACCCCCTTGATTCTAATAGGTATAGTAAAGATTGGATAGAACCGGCACTCAAACCATTCGGAATACACGTGGAAATCGAATAAAATATTTATTAAACAATCAACGTTATATCCTGTGTACACCAGGGTAAAATTCATAAAATGACATAAAACGCATATATAACTTATGTGTAAGCCAGAGAGATGGATATCTCTAATGCATCAAGTTCTGACTGCTAGGCGCAGCAGGCTGCATCCGTGTCCCTCCTATTGGGTAGGGCTATTGGATCACAGTCGTCTGCGAAGCAAATCAGAGCTGATAGAGATTATACTCAAAATATATTCAGTAGCATGTGTCCTCATGCGGTAGTGATTAACATGCTACAGGTGTGTTCAACAATTCATAGTCTCATGGAAAATCTCACATAGTCCTAAATGCGTGCAATTAAGATCTTATAACACCGTATAGGATATAAGATATAGAATGGTCTAGAATAGATTGTATTTTAAACCGAGATCAGATTGTCCATCATCTATAGCGGTCTCAGGGTCTGAATACGCTAGATGTACAAAGTCAATTGTCCAGCACGTCTGTTATCACAGTGCTGATGCCGCTTTTCCTGTAGCGGTTCGGTATATTTCCACTTGTATTTGTGTTACTCACTGCGTCCTGTGTAGGCTCACTCGATCAGGTCTGCGGGAGGACTTCTGCCGTGGCGTCCCACGCTTCAGCCTTTCTCCGCTACGCTTGTCTCGGGTCCGGTCTTTGCTTGGATCCCGTCTCTACTCTCGTGAGAGACCTGAATTGGCTATTGCGCTTGCGTGAGTCTTCCAACACTTCGTTATCTTTCGTGAGTAAGTGGATATATTCTCCGTCCTTTAGTACATGGCCATGTACCGCTGATATGATTTTTTCACAGGTAATACGTCCAGACGCGTTTCGAGATACCTTATCTCTTCCTCAGTGGGTATTCTTAGGTCTTGTGTGTCGCCAAGCCAAGAAATGTGTGTTTAGCTACCTAGTCAGTCATCAAGGTGACAAAGCGTAAAGCATAATTAGAGCTTGGTGCTAGGAAGGGAAGACAGGATGAAGCCAGCCTTCTATTTGCAGGCGTATCATGACATGTAGAGGGCTTAAAGTACATGACACCCCTATGTTCCATATGCAACTACGGCCGTGTCGCGGAGTATTGAGCGCTTTGTGCAGTTTAAGTACTCAGTAAAGTACATTTATTTGGTCAGTTTGCTGTGAGAGGGAGAACCGTTGAAAGACACCCTACTCAGCCAGGAGCCCATAGGTAGCCATCTTCTATGTCAGTATGTCATAATATTACCATGCAGCACTTTTTTTTCCCAGGTACCCTGAGAGCATACGTATATATTTACCCTAAGTACAAGCCGAAGGCGGCTTGGATCTTAAGTTTGGGGGAATGTAACGCCCCAGAGGTGCATTACCACTTTTTACACCTCTTCAATATCTCCTATGGTTGATTTAATGTCATGTGTATTTATTCCAGGTTCAAATACTGTGCATTTCCTATTTTGCAACTGTTATGTGTAATCATAATGTACCTGGTTCACCAGCAGATGGCGGCACTAATGGCAGAGCTACCTTGCCTAGAAAGGAACCATTCTTTCCATTCTAGCTTGCTCCCTCAAGGGAGGAGTTCAGTTAGTGAGAGTTAGTTGAGAGTACCCCTGGCAAGGGGAAGGCTGTGTCCAAGCCAGAAGAGCACCTTCAGCTCTGCTGGATATAAAGAGCCAAGCTACAGGTCTCAGAAGCCAGGAAGTAAGTTCCCTGGAAAGCTACAGACCAAACTACAAAGTAAAGTACAGCAGAATAAAAGGAAAAGATAGATTCCTATTTAATCTTGTTAGCACAGCAGAGCCAGATAGCAACAGATGTAGCAGAGCCGAGTGTGTTTGCCTGACAGAATTTATGCCAAAGCCTGCTGGAAACCAAGACGAAGCCTGTGAATCGTTTGAAAGAAAGTTTATTCAAGTACAGTTCCTGTTCAACTATACGCAAGGTCTGGACTCAATTTATTTAATCATCCCCTTCATCAACTATCCCTTGCTCTGCTTCGCACGGCAACGCCTTAGGTTCCAGTGTATCCAGGTAGGAGCACCGTGACACGTGCACTACACCTTAAAGGGACATTTAGGCCACCCTACACCACTCTGGTATCCCTACACTTGGTACCACCACCTACAGTATTAGTAAAAGGGTCCCTGTGCCCTTGTTGCTTCATTGCAACTGGCGTCATGACAAAACTAAAGACTTTTTCCCTCTTAAAGGGACCCCAACTAGCGGCATTCTACCCTGTGCGCTGCACATAGGCTAGTGCTTTATCCTTTAGTGTGCAAGCATGACCACCACTGATAGATTGCAGGGTGGTCATAACCATGGAAACGAGCAGTGTATAATGTGATAGAAAAATGAATCCAGCCAGCAAAGGAAGTGTGGCAAAACCAACCTTGCCACTGGGTTTTGGAGAGGCCTGTTTACCAGCCTCTTGCCTCAGGATTATGGCCCATACTAACTTTAAAGGAGAAGACAGACCGGCCGCACAGCTTAAATCTGTCTTTGGAATTGTATTATGTTATGTGAGGGTACCCAGATAGCTAATATTATTGTATTCGTGTATTCTGAGTGCCATTCACCTAATGATATGCACTCAGACTTGAGCTATCTGGGAATATGTTAAATGTCTGTATTTGCTGTGGGGGTGTGACATTGTGTGTTTGGGTGGTGATTTCTGTCCTGTTGTCCCCACATGTGTATTGGCGATTTCGGTTCGTGGGGTCTGCAGCGCTGACGGTGTCAAGTGGAGTGCTTGGAGTTCTCTGGAAGCACTAGGAGCATCTATCGACGGAGGTACCCGGTCGGGGTGCCAGGAGATCCGTTATAGGAAGCAATATGGATAATAACAATATATTAGTAAGTGGCTTGTATTAACTTTCTCTACATGATAAATCTGACTTACGGAAGTGAGACAACCCCTTTAAGACCACATTCCCTTGATCATAGGGATCCCTGCAGTCAGACCCCCACCAATCAGACACTTATCACCTGTCGTGTCATAGCTGTTTCACCTTTTCAAATTCCTAAAGGTTTTCTTTGGGTGTAAAAAATAAAAATTTAATAAAAATTTAAAATCTGGCCCAAAATATGTGTAAAACTAAAATAGAAATGCTCGCCTGTTAAAGGGCCTGTGTCCACTTTTCTAGTTATCCTCTATCCACAGGATTGGGGATAACTAAGTGATCTGTGGGAGTCTGAACGCTGGAGCCCCTATGGATCCCCCTTCTTGACTGAGTGGCAGGTTGAGCATATGCCCTGCCTCTCCATCCATTCTCTATGGGGTCGCCGGAGATTGCGGAGTACAGTGCTGGCTAATTCCAGTGGTCCCAAAGATAATGAATGGGGCAGCAGGGCGTATGTGTAGCCTGTCACACCATAAAAAGGGGAAAGAGGACCCGTTCCTGGGTTCAGTGGGGGTTGCAGAACCGGACCCCACTATTCATATAGTTATGCCCTATGGTGTGGAGAGGATAATTCGAAAACCTGCACAACCCCTGTGAATACTCCACCACCAGTATCTCTTTACATGGCAGCAATGATACCTGTAAATACAGAATATCATCACTGCCGCCATGTAAAATATACGTGTCAATAATGAGGAATATGACGCACTGTGTAGAATTTTTCGGGCATAAGTCCAACCTTTAGTCCAACCTTTAGCAAAGCCCAAGCAAAGGTGCTAGAGGAGCAACGTGAGCAAAGGGCACAAACAGAGGGTCATAACTGAAACAGAGGCATTAGGGTCACCTGAGGCAGGGTAATAGTGGGGATCCTGGAGATGGGGCAACTGGAGAAGAGGCAATATTAGTGGTGCATTTAGAGTGGTGGCAACTGGAGCTGGGGCACTTATGGGGATGCAACTAAAGCAGAGGCATTAGGGTCACCTGAGGCATGGTAATAGTGGGGATCCTGGAGCAGGGGTATTAGGGGGGCAACTGGAGAAGATTCAATATTAGGGGTGCTTTTAGAGTGTGTGCATTGGGGGGGAGCATCTGGAGCTGGTGAACTTATGGGGGTGAACCTAAAGCAGAGGCATTGGGGGGACCTAGGGCAGAGTTCCCCCAGTGCCACTCTGAACTCTGCAGAGAGCAGCACACATTCATAGATCTGTGTCTGCTATAAACAAATCCCCTATTTCCCCCTTACAGTCTTCTACAGCTCATTACTGTCACACACCTGAGAAATCAGCCCAGCACCGCAGAGGAGTCCTTCTCTTCAGCAGCCACAGTTTCCTGACAGCAGGGAGGGCAGGAGGAGGCAGACACCTTCTCTTCTCCTTTACAGCCAGCAGCCCCAGAAGTCTTGAAGATACTGCGGGGCCTCCTGTACAATGTACACCAGTAGGAAGCTGCATCACTGTGCAATACTGCCACCTAGTGGTTACAATAATTATCTCTCCTGAGAAAGGAGAAATAATTACTCCTCCATCTTATCTCAGGTGCAGGAGACTGGGGGCCCACCAAGGAATCCCCTACCTCTCCGGTGGGCTAGTCAGAGCCTGCAGGCATCGCTCTTAGAATCACTGCACACTTCACTTATTTGGGCAGTTACAGGGCCAAAACTGGCCAAATAACTCAAGTGTAAACTCAGCCTTACAGGTCAATGTTAGCGTCAAGAAGAAGTGCACTCCTTTTACACTGTTGGCAGCTGATTCCACATAAATGTCTACAGAACCTGTTCTATTAAGAGCTTATACAAGTAGAGCCCCCCTGACAGAGTATAGAGGGTGTCAGCAGTAAGCTTGTATTGACGTCACTAACTAGTATTGCTAAAGCCAAAATTAACAGGAGTGGATGCAAAAGAGATGACACGTGAATGGAATATTTGCATGTCTTCTGTGTTTTGTGCCCACTCCTGCTTTTGGCTACCGAATCATAAGCCAATTTTGATGCAAAATAGGGACCATGTTATGCGGGCCTTACAGCTGTTACATAGACAGGATCCTTTGTGCGTCTCATTTTTCCTCCCTCTGACAGATCAGAAGAAGGGTCAAATAAATGATGATGTCAGCCAGGCCATAAGGCAAAATAGTGGCCCAGTTATGAAGTGGGGAGAGTGGGAACAGCATGAGAAGTCCACAGAGTAGCCCTATAACATAGTGTTGAGGTGGATGCAGCATGAGGAGACCACAGAGTGGCCCAATGACAGAATCTGGAGGTGGCAGCAGCATTAGGAGGAGGCCACAGAGTGGCACAATGACAGTGTGGAGGTGGCAGCAGCATCAGGAGGCCACAGAGTGTCTGTCACGGTCCCTCAGGTGACTGATGTCATGACATCAAGGAGATTGGCTGAGCATGGAGCAATCTAACAGCCTCCTTGATTTCTCTTGATTCAGTGTTGATAGGGTATATGACCACTTCCCTTTTCTCAGCTGTTGCTCAGTGGTCATCACTTCAACCCTTTATAGTCTTACCCAACCCTTCTGACTCTGCGGTTGATAGCTTCATTTGGGTTTGGCTGAGCTGGTGTGAGATCCTGTCTGGTGTTCATGTTCTTCCATCTCTACAGAAGTTAAGTGTTGTGTTCGTTTGTATTTGTTATAATCCCTGTTGTTGTATCTGGGCCTGAGATAGAGACTTCCACTCGTCCATCTGGGGAGGAATGGGTTGTCTCTGGTCCTTTACTTATTCCAGGGCCTTCCATCTCTACAGAAGTTAAGTGTTGTGTTTGTTTGTATTTGTTATAATCCCTGTTGTTGTATCTGGGCCTGAGATAGAGACTTCCACTCGTCCATCTGGGGAGGAATGGATTGTCTCTGGTCCTTTACTTATTCCAGGGCCTTATAGCAAAATCAGGGCCCATGTATCCTGCTTATGAATATTCCTACCTTCAAAATCTATTCATATTGATAGGTAGTCAGGGCCCGGATTAGGGTTGTCTAGGAGGTGACCTGTTTCTTCCCTAGTTTCAAGGCCCAGTTACTGTTCCCCTTCCATCCTGTGTTCAGTGTGGAGTGTCCCCCCCCCACACTGATTGTGAAATGATAAACTGCCACAAAAACCGCCATTTCGTTCAGGTCAGTGCAGGATCCTATTTCTGTACTGGTCGAACACCTGCAGGGACTGTCTTTGGAGGTAGCTGACCGCCGCGCGACAGTCTTAGGGATTCAGAGACCACAGGCGGCTGGTTCCGATGGTGGCTACCAGGCCTGCCCTGAACCTAAGGTTGCCCTCCTGGACATATTTTCTGGGGGTAGTGACAATTTCATTCGGTTCAGGGAATCAAGTAAATTGTACTTTCAGCTGCGTCCATACTCTTCTGGGGATGAGTGTCAACGTGTGGGTATGATCCTTTCTTTGCTTAAGGATCATGCAGTCTTGGGCTTTTTCTCTGCTGACCGGATCACCATCCCTCCAGTCGGTGGATGAATCTTTTAGAGCCTTGGGTCTTATTTATGATGACCCGGATTGGATCTCTCAGGCTGAGACCAAGTTACGTGGTTTACAGCAGGGAGAACGCTCCACGGAGAGCTATTGCTCTCAATTTAGGAGATGGGCTACGGATACAGAGTGTAATGATCCTGCTCTTCATAGCCAGTTCTGTCAGGGTCTATCTGAGAGGCTGCAGGACGCGTTGGCCTTTCATGAAAAACCTGAGTCATTGGAAGCAGCCATGTCCCTTGCTGTACGTCTGGATAGACACCTGAGGGGAAGATCTAAGGGTCCTTATCCTCAGGACGTACAGTCAAATAAGGTGGCGGCTTCCTTTAACACTTATGGCAAATAGACACCTGAGGTTACGCCTTGTGAGGAGCCTATGCAGTGGGGGGAGCTACTCCTGGGACTGCTGGTAAGAGCTCTGGTCATATGAAGGGAGTCTGTTTTTGTTGTGGAAAGAAGGGACATTTCGTGAATATTTGTCCTTACATTCATTGTCAAGGTGTAAACAAAAAAACTAAAACGCTTAATCCCCAAATTACTATTGGTGGTGTGGGTGGGGAGCAAGAAAACGTACTTTTGTCATTTACTGGTAGTACCCGATTTCTCCTGTCTGCCGAGGTGGAGCTAGAGTCCAAAACTGTGGAAATAGAGGTATTTATCGACAGTGGGGCTGGGGTTAACCTGATTGATTGACAGTTTGTTCGTATTCATGGATTAACTACTAGTGCACTAGAGAGAAGTATTTCTGTCTTTGCAATTGATTCTGCACCTATTACCCAAAAATGCCTGTCGCAGGTGGTAAATGACATCCATTTAAGAGTGGGTGATTTCCATCAGGAATCTGTCTCGTGTTATGTGTTGGAGGGTCTGGTTTTGGGATTACCATGGTTAAGCAAACATAACCCTACCATCGTCTGGCAAGCGAGACAGATTCTCGATTGGAGTGATTTTTGCATGGACAACTGTCTTAATGCATCTTTCTCTGTGGTCACCACTAAAACTGTTCATTTCTGAATTTTCTGATGTGTTTTCCGAGAGTGGTAACCAGGAGTTACCCCCGCATCGGAAGTATGATTGTCCCGTCAATCTTATTCCTGAAGCTAAACTGCCCAAATCTCGGTTATATAATCTTTAAGAGCCCGAAAGAAAGGCTATGTGAGAGTATATCACCGAGAGCTTGGTGAAGGGTCATATCAGACCATCCAAATCCCCAGTGGCTGCTGGGTTCTACTTTGTAAAAAAAAAATGGTACCCTTAGACCATGTCTGGACTTCCGTGAGCTCAACCGTATTTCCATCCATGATCCTTACCCCCTTCCTTTGATTCTGGATTTTTTTTGTCAGATCGTCGGTGCCAAGGTGTTCTCTAAATTGGATCTGAGGGGGGCATATAATCTGGTAAGGATCAGGGAGGGGGATGAGTGGAAGACCACATTTAATTCCCCTGACGGTCATTTTGAAAACCTGGTCATGCCCTTTGGGTTAAACAACGCTCCAGCAGTTTTTTAACACTTTATCAATTACATCTTTCATCATCTGGTGGGGAGATTTGTTGTTGTATATCTGGATGACATACTAATTTATTCTTCAGACATGTAGACTCATAAGGATCATGTGAGACAGGTGTTATAGATCCTAAGAGAGAATAAAATGTATGCGAAGATGGAAAAATGTGTTTTTGCTGTTCAGGAAGTGCAATTCCTGAGTTACCTGCTCTCACCCTCAGGTTTTCGTATGGATCCCGAGAAAGTCCGTGTGGTGTTGGAATGGAATCGATCCGAAAAACTAAAAGCGCTTATGCGGTTTTTGGGATTCACCAACTACTACCGTAAATTCATCTTGAGCTATTCAACTGTGGTTAAACCTTTAACAGACAGGGAAGGGGGTCGATTTCTCTGTTTGGTCTGAGACGGCATTACAAGCCTTTTCTGCTGTGAAGGAATGTTTTGCTTCAGCCCCTATTCTGGTGCAACCGGACGTGTCTCAGCCATTAATTGTAGAGGTTGACGCATCCGAGGTAGGGGTGGGAGCAGTTTTGTTGCAAGGTCCTTCACCTAGTAAATGGTTCCCATGTGCTTTTTTTCTCTAAAAAACTTTTGACTGCTGAAAGAAATTAGGACATGGGTAATAGGGAATTGCTGGCCATGAAGTTGGCTTTTGAAGAATGGTGCCATTGGTTGGAAGGAGCAATTCATCCTATTACGGTAATTACTGATCACAAAAATCTGGCTTACCTTGAGTCGGCTAAACGATTGAATCCAAGGCGGGCCAGATGGTCGCTGTTTATCACCAGATTTAACTTCATTGTCACCTACCGCCCTGGGGTTAAGAATGTCAAGGCGGATGCTTTCTTACGCAGCTTTCCTGAAGGGGGGGTGATTCTAAAGGTCCTAGTCCTATTTTGTCTGAAGGGGTAGTCATATTTGCCCTATATCCTGATCTTGAGGCTAAGGTGTTGGAGGCCCAAGAGGATGCTCCGGACTCTTGTCCTTCAGGGAAATTGTTTGCTCCTTCAGACTTACATCATAAGGGCTTTAGAACATATAACTGCACCGCTGAACGGCAAATAATATATATTTTTTGCCACTAATAGACGCCAAAAAGGGCTTTAGAACATATAACTGCACTGCTGAACGGCAAATAGGCCTTTATTTTTTTCCACTTCTACACGCCACAAAAGGCTTTAGAACATATAACTGCACAGCTGAACGGCAAATAATATACAGTGGATATAAAAAGGGGGTGTAAATGTGCCCCTATATATTTATGCCTGCAGACTGCACTGAAGTTTTATGACAGCAGGTTTCCTTTAATTTACAGTGGATATAAATAGTCTACACACCCCTGTTAAAATGTCAGGTTTTTGTTATGTAAAAAAAATGAGACAAAGATAAATCATTTCAGAACTTTTTCCAACTTTAATGTGACCTATAAACTGTACAACTCAATTGAAAAACAAACTTAAATCTTTTAGGTAGAGGAGAGAAAAAATATAAAAATAAAATAATATGGTTGCATAAGTGTGCACACCCTTAAACTAATACTCTGTTGAAGCACCTTTTGATTTTATTACAGCACTCAGTCTTTTTGGGTATGAGTCTATCAGCATGGCACATTTTGACTTGGCAAGATTTGCCCACTCTTCTTTGCAAAAATACTCCAAATATGTCAGATTGCGAGGGCATCTCCTGTGCACAGCCCTCTTCAGATCACCCAACAGATTTTCAATCGGATTCAGGTCTGGGCTCTGGCTGGGCCATTCCAAAACTTGAATCTTCTTCTGGTGAAGCGATTCCTTTGTTGATTTGGATGTATGCTTTGGGTCGTTGTCATGCTGAAAGATGAAGTTCCTCTTCATGTTCAGCTTTCTAGCAGAAGCCTGAAGGTTTTGTGCCAATATTGATTGGTATTTGGAACTGTTCATAATTCCCTCTAGCTTAACTAAGGCCCCAGTTCCAACTGAAGAAAAACAGCCCCAAAGCATGATGCTGCCACCACCATGCTTCACTGTTGGTATGGTGTTCTTTTGGTGATGTGCAGTGTTGTTTCTGCGCCAAACACATCTTTTGGCATTATGGCCAAAAAGTTCAACCTTGGTTTCATCAGACCATAACACCTTTTCCCACATGCTTTTGAGAGACTTCAGATGTGTTTTTGCAAAATGTAGCCTGGCTTGGATGTTTTTTTCGTAAGAAAGGGCTTTCGTCTTGCTACTCTACCCCATAGCCCAGACATATGAAGAATACAGGAGATTGTTGTCACATGTACCACACAGCCAGTACTTGCCAGATATTCCTGCAGCTCCTTTAATGTTGCTGTAGGCCTCTTGGTAGCCTCCCAGACCAGTTTTCTTCTCGTGTTTTCATCAATTTTGGAGGGACGTCCAGTTCTTGGTAATGTCACTGTTGTGCCATATTTTCTCCACTTGATGGTGACTGTCTTCACTGTGTTCCATGGTATATCTAATGCCTTGGAAATTCTTTTGTACCCTTCTCCTGACTGATACATTTTAACAATGAGATCCCTCTGATGCTTTGGAAGCTCTCTGTAGACCATGGCTTTTGCTGTGGGATGCGACTAAGAAAATTTCAGGAAAGACCAACTAGAGCAGCTGAACTTTATTTGGAGTTAATCAGAGGCACTTTAAATGATAGCAGGTGTATGCTGACTCCTATTTAACATGATTTTGAATGTGATTGCTTAATTCTGAACACAGCTACATCCCCAGTTATAAGAGGGTGTGCACACTTATGCAACCACATCTTTTTTTTTTTTTTTTTTTTTCTTCCCTCCACCTAAAAGATTTCAGTTTGTTTTTCAATTGAGTGATTTATCTTTGTCTAATTTGTTTACATCACAGAAACCTGACATTTTAACAGGGGTGTGTAGACTTTTTATATCCACTGTATATTTTTTTTTTGCCACTAATACACGCCAAAAAGGGCTGTAATTTTCTCACTTCAACACACAACGGCTAATAAGCCCTTTTTCTTTTTCCCCACTAATACACGCCAAAAAAAGGCTTTAGAACAAATAACTGCATCACTGAACAGCAAATATATATTTTTTGCCACTAATACATGCCAAAAAGGGCTTTAATTTTCTCACTCTACCACACAACAGCAAATACTTTTTTTGTGCCACTAATACACGCCAAAAAGGGCTTTAGAAAATATACCGGCACCACTGAACGGCAAATAGGCCCTTATTTTTTTCCACTTATACACGCCACAAAAGGCTTTAGAACATATAATTGCACTACTGAACATCAAATAATATATATTTTTTTGCCACTAATTCACGGCAAAAACGGCTTTAGAACATATAACTGTACTGCTGAACGGCAAATAGGCCCTTTGCTGTTGGTGGTAATTACCACCATGCGGCAATTCTGCCTCAAAGAGTCCTTGAGCATAGCAGCACCAACCTGTTTTCTCGCCAAACAGGTAGCAAGCCTTCATCCAGTCTCCCAGATCCCAACACAGAGACCCCGCTTCTGAGTCCAGCTGCCTATTTAACCGCCTCCGGACCGCCTAACGCAGGATCGCGTTCCGGAGGCGGCAGCGCTGCGCAGAGTCACGCATATACGCGTCATCTCGCGAGACGCGAGATTTCGCTCAAAGTCGGCCCGCGCATGCGCATCGTGGGCCGGCAAAAGTTAAAGAACAATTTCGTCACCAGCCTGCCAGCAATGATCATTGGCTGGCAGGCTGGCGATTTTCAAAAAAACGAATCACAAGCCATACAGTATAACAGATCATGTAGTGCTAATAATTTAGTTAGGCCTCTTTCACACTTGCGTTGTCCGGATCCGGCGTGTACTCCACTTGCCGGAATTACACGCCGGATCCGGAAAAACGCAAGTGTACTGAAAGCATTTGAAGACGGAACCGTCTTCCAAATGCGTTCAGTGTTACTATGGCACCCAGGACGCTATTAAAGTCCTGGTTGCCATAGTAGGAGCGGGGAGCGGGGGAGCAGTATACTTACAGTCCTTGCGGCTCCCGGGGCGCTCCAGAGTGACGTCAGAGCGCCCCATGCGCATGGATGACGTGATCCATGCGCTTGGGGCGCCCTGACGTCACTCTGGAGCGCCCGGGGAGCCGCACGGACGGTAAGTACACTGCTCCCCCGCTCCCCGCTACACTTACCATGGCTGTCAGGACTTTAGCGTCCCGGCAGCCATGGTAACCACTCTGAAAAAGCTAAATGTCGGCTCCGGCAATGCGCCGAAACGACGTTTAGCTTAAGGCCGGATCCGGATCAATGCCTTTCAATGGGCATTAATTCCGGATCCGGCCTTGCGGCAAGTGTTCCGGATTTTTGGCCGGAGCAAAAAGCGCAGCATGCTGCGGTATTTTCTCCGGCCAAAAAAACGTTCCGTTCCGGAACTGAAGACATCCTGATGCATCCTGAACGGATTTCTCTCCGGATTTCTCTCCATTCAGAATGCATTAGGATAATCCTGATCAGGATTCTTCCGGCATAGAGCCCCGACGACGGAACTCTATGCCGGAAGACAAGAACGCAAGTGTGAAAGAGCCCTTAGATGCACAGGATGGTTGATGCACCAAACAGGGTGCTCTCAGTTTTAGCAGCGTCACCCCGCTGCTAGGAGAAGAGAAATATGAAAAAGGAATAGACTGGGCACACCTTGGATATTGGAAACTACTATTTATTAGTTAATGAATATTTAAGGATAAGAACACCAAGATATAATAGAAGTCACTGTCACACTATTGTACAACATACATAATGAAAATTCTGCGTATCAGTGATCGGGATGAAGCTGAAATGGTCACCGCCGCGATGTTGGCAGACCCGACAGCCTCACTCCAGTCCCTGCATAGGCAGAAAGTATAAATTACATTAATATTTGGATTTTTATAAACAGCAGTGTATTAGCAGTATAATAAAATATGATAATAAAATGCAGTGGCAAATAGAATACGGTGTGATATCGATACAATATAATTCAGGTGACAATATAAGAATATATGAATATATAAATATATAAAAAAGGAAATTCGTTTATCCTGAGGATTTCCCAATGTCCAAATGTGCCAAAGGTGCCCACAGGTTCGTTTTGGCGATGTCAATGGACAAGGTGATGTTGTATAAAATACCAACAAAAAATCAATTGATTTGTTCAGTCATTAGACCAGCGGCGTCCCGCTAGCGGTCTGAAATTAATCCGACAATTGGACAGTAGTACATATAGGAACGTTCTTACCGATGCTGGAGGTTTCTCACAGTGGAGAGAAACCTCTGCCGTCTGTCGAAACTTAATCCCGGTTTAACTGCAGTCGGGTAGAACTCACGGTGGGTGCTATGGATCACCTGTTAGCAGTCGAATCACTGCACGAGGTCCCGCTTGTTTGAGTCCAAATGAAGTATCCCAACCTTCCGAGTAGAGGTTTCAGATCAGCTGTGTTTGGTAACTCGGCTCAGAATTGTTCCTTTATGAAGTCAATGCGGTGCACTCGCATGTAGTTGAATTGGGGGGTCAGACCAGACGCGTTTCGGGGTTAGAATGTCCCCTTCCTCAGTGGCTATCCGACCACCCCAAGAGACCATTCTTTTATACTCTAACAAGGAGTTTTGCAAACCCCGGTTCGGACTTTGGTTCCGGAAGTCCTGTGAAAATCCTTATCCCGTCAGGGAATAATCCTTATAAGTATCACAATGCCGTTTTACTTATTCTGTTTATTCAAAGTACTATTGTTATATTCGCACATTTCTATAATGATAGTCTTTTGTATATTTGTTGCAGTAAATAACAACTAGATTGTATCGTTGCGATTTACTTGCGTTTTCCTTATCGCCTCCAGTGGTCCAAATAATTGCATATAGACTGCTACATGTGTAGATATATAGTGTATCACATATAAAGGACATTTCAAAGATATTGTAACATTTGTCTGACTATTCCATCGCTATATATAGGGAAACTTTTTTGTACACAGAAAATCCTTTCTAAAAATTTTTTTTCCGTGTATAAATTTTTTTCTTTCTTCAAAAAGAGGAATACAAAATTGTATAAAAAAGTTTAAGATAGGGCAGAGGGAATTATTTTCTTAATCAAATGAATGTTAAAAAGACACAGATAATTCTAAACTAACAATATATAAATATTTAACTTTATTTCTAAAGGACTATGTATTAATGTCACTATAAAATTATATATCCCTATACCTTATGGAGGAAATAGATATGGGTGTTGATATATATCCATATATTAGTTCTTTATTCCAGTAGTCTATATATATATAGATATCCAAAACTTACTCGATATCCATAGGCCTTATGGGCGTATTATACTTTCTGCCTATGCAGGGACTGGAGTGAGGCTGTCGGGTCTGCCAACATCGCGGCGGTGACCATTTCAGCTTCATCCCGATCACTGATACGCAGAATTTTCATTATGTATGTTGTCCAATAGTGTGATAGTGACTTCTATTATATCTTGGTGTTCTTATCCTTAAATATTCATTAACTAATAAATAGTAGTTTCCAATATCCAAGGTGTGCCCAGTCTATTCCTTTTTCATATAACAGATCATATTAGTAAATATGATCTGTTATATGGCTTGTCTGCTCCTCTGCTGGTCCTTTTCGTCGGTTGGATCCAGCAGAGGAGCAGACTTCACAGTGAGTAGCACCAACACTACACCTTAGCCCCAGATCACCCCCCTGCACCCCAATTAACCCTTTGATCACCCCTTTGATCGCCCCTGTCAATCACTAGTGAAAGACAAAAAGTGATCAGTGTAAACTGTCACTTTTTTTTTCCACTAGTATTGGCTGTTAGGTTTTAGGGATAGTTTAGGCCCCTTGGTTAGGTAGTTTAGCGTCAGTTAGCGCCCACCCCACCGCACCGCAGTCACTTATTCGCTGATTAGCGTATTGCTAATCAGCATTTGTACTTTTATAGTATCTGTAAGTGATCAAAACTGATCACGGTCAGATCTATAATAGTATTAGTGTCACTTTAGTTCGCCCTCCACCCAAAACGCACTGTTTGCCCGATCAGGCCTGATCGGTCGCCCACACGTGCGTTCACCCACGCCCGTCCCGCCGCAGTAACAAAAAATATTTATTTTTGATCACTGCACATTGACTTTACAAGCACTGCGGCGATAAAAAAATCAGTTTTGATATTTTTTATCAACCGCAGCGGCCTCCGGTACTTCGCTAGCCTCTCCTTTGTAAGACAGGTTTGCTTTTTTTCTTGGGTAGTCTCAGGAAATACCCCTAAATTTAGTAGTCCAAAATGTCAAACAGGGGGTATTCTTCTGAAGAGGCCTACAGGATTCTGACCCAGTCGGATGAGGAATGGGAACTCTCATCTGACGAATCTAGCGGGTCAGAATATGAACCTGTAGAAAGCAGTGGCTCTCTGACCCAAAGTTCGGACGAGGAGGTGGAGGTCCCTGATAGAACCAGGCGTACCCGGCCCCGTGTCGCTAGACCACAGGTTATGCAGGATCCGCTTCAAGAGCAGCAGAGTGGGGCTGTCGCTGCCGGATCACGTGGTGAGGCATACACCAGCAGCGCAGCCCTCCCTGGAACTAGTACCAGCACTGCCATACAACATGGTGACGTGGCGAGCACCAGAAGGGCAGTTGAAGCTGGTACGGTGGCACGTGCAATAGTTACCCCGTCGCAGCCACCGCACAGACAGGCCCGTAGAGCCCAAAGAATCCCTGAGGTGCTGGCAAACCCTGATTGGCAGTCACCAACTTCAGCCGCACCTGTAGTTCCCCCTTTCACCGCCCAGTCTGGAGTTTGGGTTGAGACGGCTCATATCGGTTCGGCCCTGGGATTTTTTGAGCTGGCCGCAACGCAATAAATTTATTAAATTTTGAACCAAACATATAAACTTTTTTTAACTTTTTTAACTGAACGTTAACTTTTTTACTTACCGGTATTTTTTTTTTTTTTGGTTTAGTTTTTTTTACCTTTTATAGAACAAACCTCTCCTTCCCCATGGGACAATGTGCAAAGCGCAAATCGCCCAAAGATGTGGCGAAGTACGTTATGCACTTTATCCCAGGTGAAAGGAGAGGTTTGCAGCAGCTGTGAGTAAAAGGGCCCTAATAGCCCTGTGTGCCTGTCCTGTGAGATGCAATCCCTATGCTAAGTGTACCTGTGTGTGGTACTTCCGGAAACACTCACCAAAGCATAGGGCAGGGTGGTCAGGACAGTCAGGACAGAAATAGCGGGTGTCACGCCTTATTCCACTCAATATAAGGAGAATAGCAGAAACTCCTAATGCTGGCCATACATGTAATGATTGCGGAGACCCTCAAATGCCAGGGCAGTACAAACACCCCACAAATGACCCCAATTTGGAAAGAAGACACCCCAAGGTATTTGCTGAGGGGCATATTGAGTCCATGAAAGATTGAAATTTTTGTCCCAAGTTAGCGGAAAGGGAGACTTTGTGAGAAAAAAATCAAAAAAATCAATTTCCGCTAACTTGTGCCAAATTTTTTTTTTTTCTATGAACTCGCCATGCCCCTCATTGAATACCTTGGGGTGTCTTCTTTCCAAAATGGGGTCACATGTGGGGTATTTATACTGCCCTGGCATTTTAGGGGCTCCAAAGCGTGAGAAGTCTGTTATCCAAAAGTCTAAAAATGCCCTCCTAAAAGGAATTTGGGCCCCTTTGCCCACCTAGGTTGCAAAAAAGTGTCACACATGTGGTATCTCCGTATTCAGGAGAAGTTGGGGAATGTGTTTTGGGGTGTCATTTTACATATACCCATGCTGGGTGAGATAAATATCTTGGTCAAATGCCAACTTTTTATAAAAAAAATGGGAAAAGTTGCCTTTTGCCAAGATATTTCTCTCACCCAGCATGGGTATATGTAAAATGACACCCCAAAACACATTCCCCAACTTCTCCTGAATACGGAGATACCACATGTGTGACACTTTTTTGCAGCCTAGGTGGGCAAAGGGGCCCACATTCCAAAGAGCACCTTTCGGATTTCACAGGTCATTTACCTACTTACCACACATTTGGGCCCCTAGAATGCCAGGGCAGTATAACTACCCCACAAGTGACCCCATTTTGGAAAGAAGACACCCCAAGGTATTCCGTGAGGGGCATGGCGAGTTCCTAGAATTTTTATTTTTTTGTCACAAGTTAGTGGAAAATGATGATATATTTTTTTTTTCTTACAAAGTCTCATATTCCACTAACTTGTGACAAAAAATAAAAACTTCCATGAACTCACTATGCCCATCAGCGAATACCTTGGGGTGTCTTCTTTTCAAAATGGGGTCACTTGTGGGGTAGTTATACTGCCCTGGCATTCTAGGGGCCCAAATGTGTGGTAAGGAGTTTGAAATCAAATTCTGTAAAAAATGACCAGTGAAATACGAAAGGTGCTCTTTGGAATATGGGCCCCTTTGCCCACCTTGGCTGCAAAAAAGTGTCACACATGTGGTATCTCCTTATTCAGGAGAAGTTGGGGAATGTGTTTTGGGGTGTAATTTTACATATACCCATGCTGGGTGAGATAAATATCTTGGCAAAAGACAACTTTTCCCATTTTTTTATACAAAGTTGGCATTTGACCAAGATATTTATCTCACCCAGCATGGGTATATGTAAAATGACACCCCAAAACACATTCCCCAACTTCTCCTGAATACGGAGATACCACATGTGTGACACTTTTTTGCAGCCTAGGTGGGCAAAGGGGCCCACATTCCAACGAGCACCTTTCGGATTTCACTGGCCATTTTTTACAGAATTTGATTACAAACTCCTTACCACACATTTGGGCCCCTAGAATGCCAGGGCAGTATAACTACCCCACAAGTGACCCTATTTTGGAAAGAAGACACCCAAAGGTATTCCGTGAGGGGCATGGCGAGTTCCTAGAATTTTTTATTTTTTGTCACAAGTTAGTGGAAAATGATGATTTTATTTTTTTTTTTTTCTTACAAAGTCTCATATTCCACTAACTTGTGACAAAAAATAAAAACTTCCATGAACTCACTATGCCCATCAGCGAATACCTTGGGGTGTCTTCTTTCCAAAATGGGGTCACTTGTGGGGTAGTTATACTGCCCTGGCATTCTAGGGGCCCAAATGTGTGGTAAGGAGTTTGAAATCAAATTCTGTAAAAAATGACCAGTGAAATACGAAAGGTGCTCTTTGGAATATGGGCCCCTTTGCCCACCTAGGCTGCAAAAAAGTGTCACACATGTGGTATCTCCGTATTCAGGAGAAGTTGGGGAATGTGTTTTGGGGTGTCATTTTACATATACCCATGCTGAGTGAGAGAAATATCTTGGCAAAAGACAACTTTTCCCATTTTTTTATACAAAGTTGGCATTTGACCAAGATATTTATCTCACCCAGCATGGGTATATGTAAAATGACACCCCAAAACACATTCCCCAACTTCTCCTGAATACGAACATGCTGCTTTTTTCACGCAACGCAAAAGTGATGCGTGAAAATCACAGCTTGTGTGCACAGCCCCATAGAAATGAATGGGTCAGTATTCAGTGCGGGTGCAATGCGTTCACTTCACGTATTGCACCCGTGCGGAAAACTCACCCATGTGAAAGGGGCCTAAAAGTGCAACACCAAGTGATCAAAAAGGCTTATGCCCCCCAAAATAGTACCAATCAAATCGTCTAACCGTCACCTCATCCCACAAAAAATGAGCCCCTACCGAAGACTATGGATACACTAAAACATGATTTTCTTAGTTTCAAATATGCTGTTATTGTGTAAAACCTAAATAAATAAATTAAGTATACATATTAGGCATCACCGCATCTGTAAGAACCTGATGTATAAAAATATCACATGAACTAACCCCTCAGGTGAACACCGTAAAAAAATAAAAACAGTGTAAAAAAAGCCAATTTTTTGTCACCTTACATCACAAAAAGTGTAATACCAAGCGATCAAAAAGTCATACGCACCCCAAAATCATACCAATCAAATTGTCATCTCATCCCGCAAAAAATAAGAGCCTACCTAAGACAATCTGTCAAAAAGTAAAAAAGCTATCACTCTCAGACAATGGAGACACTAAAATATGATTTTTTTTGCTTCAAAACTGCTATTATTAAGCTAAAGTGAAATAAATAAAAAAAGTAGACATATTAGGTATTGCCGCATCCATAACAACCTGCTCTATAAAAATATCACATGACCTAACCACTCAGATAAACACCATAAAAAAAAAGTGTGTCAAAAAAGCCTTTTTCTGTCACCTTACATCACAAATAGTGTAATAACAAGCTATCAAAAAGTCATATGCACCCTTAAATAGTACCAATCAAACCGTCATCTCATACCGAATAAAAATGAGCCCCTACATAAGACAGTCGTCCCAATTTTTTTTAAAAACTATGGTTTTCAGAATATGGAGACACAAAAAAAAAAAAATTAAAAAATGCTTTATTATGTAAAACTGAAACTTTTTGGTATATT
This sequence comes from Bufo bufo, assembly GCF_905171765.1. Taxonomy (NCBI): domain Eukaryota; kingdom Metazoa; phylum Chordata; class Amphibia; order Anura; family Bufonidae; genus Bufo; species Bufo bufo. Next base: position 591,739,999 of record NC_053391.1, read on the forward strand.
TGGTAGTTTTTAATAAATAAAAATTTAACTTTTTTAAATCAATTTTACCACTGTCATAAAGTACAATGTGTGACGAAAAAACAATCTCAGAATGGCCTGGATAAGTAAAAGCGTTTTAAAGTTATTATCAATAAAGTGACACTGGTCAGATTTGCAAAAAATGGCCTGGGCAGGAAGGTGAAAACTGGTGTTGTGGCAGACCAAAGGGTCAGTCATGTGAGAATCGATGCCACGTGTTCAGGTGAATGACGTCAACGGAGGAAAATGACAGAGGTTAGCACATAGTTCAAAATTGTCCCAGGATCCCAAAAAGGGAGTGTCCTGGGCCCTTTATTTATACCCCATTCCAAGGGTGAAACCCCTTAAAGTATTGACATGATTGGTACACAAAATAATACTTCTAATTGGTCAGAACTGAATCCATCTATTGATTGGTTAGTATTCTGTATTCTACTAATGGGTTAATTGCTGAGACCATTTTTTCTTTAGCAAGAAATGCATATTGGCTACTTAGCACTTACAAATCTTATCTTATCTCAACACACATGGCTAACTTCTATAGTTTTTAGCTTACACATCATTGTCATCTTCTTATGGTGCACACAGAAATTAAACACATATAGTCTCTTTATAATATCCAGTTTTCAGGAAAGCTGGATGATTTCCTTAACACTGCACTGGGGTAGAAAGGGTTAAAGCGCCATTCATTCCATGGTGCTGTACATATAATAAGGGATATATATATATATATATTTGTGTAAGGGGCTTACGGTAGTACAGTGAAGAGCCCTGGGAAAGCAGGGAATGAGTGCAGTCGGTTGTGGTGTGCCGAAACCGAGGATGAGGTAGGCCTGAGAAAGAAGAGGGCCTACCCAAGGAAAAGATATGGAAGAAATGAGTTGTAAATGAGTGGAGTGGTGGGAGGGTCAAAGCTCAGACCTCAATGATGCAGGAGCCAGGTAAGGGGAGTGCCCTAAATAGGCTGGAGGCGGACCTCAGCCCCTCCCACAAATCCAGGCAATCTGCCTTAATACTTGTGTAAGGGGCTTACGGTAGTACAGTGAAGAGCCCTGGGAAAGCAGGGAATGAGTGCAGTAGGTTGTGGTGTGCCGAAACCGAGGATGAGGTAGGCCTGAGAAAGAAGAGGGCAAAAATGGAAATAACCAGTTTATTGTAGCCAATTGATGTATCAATAGCTTAACCCGACATGTTTTGGAAAGCCACTCTTAAACTCTTGTGTTGGATTGGGGAATGTATTGCGCGTAAGCGGATGACTCCCAGCGCCCCAATCCCCTGATGCCATGAGTGAGGATGTTGGCACTGGAGGCCGTGGACGTGGCTCCAATGCGAAAGGAGTGCCCTGAGTAGTTGGCTGCGTTGAGGCCTAGTTGTGTGAGGGATGACCCGACATGGGTCATGAAGGTGGTGGTGGTGAGTACCGAACCATGTAGTTGAAGTAGCGGTTGAGAGGGTAGAACTTGTGACGCTGATTTTGAGCATCCAGGACCCTGACTGGACACCATCTGTTGTGCGTGGGGTAATATGAAATGTTGATGGGTAAGAGCTGACTATTCTTGGAGTGAGGTAAGGACAGGATGTAGTGAACCATGTGTTTGACAAGTGGGAGACAAGAAGACAAGGTGAGGTTCGGGTCGTGGAGGCTGTAGTGAATTTCCTGGAACTCAGGAATCCGTAGAAGGACAAGTAAATGCCGTATTGATGATGGAGTTGGTATCTGTTTCCAGAGGCGTGGCGTCCAGTAAGTCGGATAATGCTTTGAAGATATGATTGATTATGGGTAGCCTCTGGGCTGGACGTGCGGGTTCCGTTTCCTGAATACCTCTGAGTATGGATTTGATCTGGTGCGAGGACATGAAGCTGATGTTATTGGGGTGTATGATTGCATATGATGTTGAAATGCCAGTGAGATATGGTTTGATGGTGTTGTATGACATGAGTTTGAGGTGGCAAAAAGAAGCCAACCCCGGAAGAGACGTCATGACAAAAAGGGTGCGTGATGTTGTGTTCCAACAGGACCTGTTGAATAGTGTGAACGCTCTGTCGTATGTTCTATGTGTATCGTCTGATAGTGCTAAGCGGGACAAAGACTGGCTATGCCGCATGATGCCTTCTAATCCAGAATGAGCTGTTTGAAATGATGGAGTGATGGAGGCCGTGGGTAACGCTGATGGGAGAGCTTGATGAAATGCCTGAAATTTGACGCGAGACAGACTGTCAGCTGCCGTATTGCCCACCCCCGGGACATGGAAACAATGCAAGAAGAAAATATTGCAAGCGGCCAACCAAGGAAGTCTCCGCAGAAACCTCACGATTGTGAGAGATTTGGAACAATCCTGTTGATGAACTGGCAGGTCGTATGGTTGTCTGAATAGCACCGGACCGACATGTTGCCCATGAATGACCCCATGCTACGGCCGCCGCCACGATGGGGTAGATCTTGAAAAGCGCTGAGGCAGTGGAGAATCCTTCCAAACCCCGGACCGCAGGAGGCCAGCTGCCCCACAGCCAATCGTTCCCAAAAATGGCCGCGAAGCCTGTGGTAGATGCCGCATCTGACCAGATAAAGGGGGAAGAGTCCGACGGCTGAGGGAGAAACAAGCTCCCGCCATTCCAGGTGGACAGAAATCTCCCCCACATGCCCAGACCTGCCTGCAGCGTGGGCATCCAGGGACAACCTGTGCGAGTCGTGTAGGAAAAGGGGAGAGGTGCAGGAGCCGTGATATAAATGAGCGACACTGAGGTGGATGTGCATGGCAAAGATCAGGGAGCCCGGCAGGGACTGCAGTTCTTTGCGGTTGCCGGTGCTGAGTTGAAGGTAGTTGCCTATGAGGGCGAGAATGTCCTGGATCTTCCCGGATGGCAAACTGGCTGAATCCAACTGGGTACCCAGGAAAGGTGATGACCGTGTCGGGCCCTTCTGTCTTCTTGGTGGCGATGGGTACTCCCGGTTCCTCCTCCGGTATTATGTGCGTCGGGCTGACTCCTTGGTCCTCCAGGCTAACGGTCGACGTGATCACTGGCAATCCGGCCGGTGATGCTGCCGGTGGTGGCCCCGCCAAGGAGAGGGTCGCAGTGACCGATTCCAGCCTCTCCAACCTGGCGTTGACTTTAGACATGGATGACATTTAGGGAGGACAGCATGGTATGTATATCCCCTGTGCTGGACTGGCTAGGTCCTCCCCTGCCTCCCTGTTATCGATTGGCGTGCGCAGCAGCCGGAAAAGCTCTGCTTCCCTCGCCGTGGCGGGGAAGGGAACATGCCGTCACCTTGACTCCGTCGTTATGCGCGGGATTGCCCAGGATCTGATGGGTGCTGGACTGGCTAGACCGTCTTCCTGGGTAGCAGTGACGGATCTAGCAGGGGTGCCAGGTAGGGAGAAGTTCTCTTTCCCTTCCAGAGATATAGTAAAACAAAACAGTTGATTAGCTTGGGGAAACACAGGATCGTGCTGGCTAGCTAGGCCGGACGGCGAAAAAATTATACTTGCATGGTGACAGATGAGGCCCTGCTAATTGCCAAGCGGCTTGAGAGGCTCTACCTATGATTTGGCGCGAGGGGTTAATGAGGCCACTTGTGGTAGTGGCAGGAGCGTTGGCCTCTCGGTGACTGTAAGACAGGACTAGGGGAAGGGAGTGACAGGTGAGGCCCTCTCTATGCAACACGCGAGGCGGCTTACTAACGAGGTGGCGCGTTGGGCGGGTGCCTCTGTACGTTTGAGGCGGGGTGTCGGCCTCGCGGGACCACTAACTGCTGGCGAAGCCAAGAAGGGGGTAACCTAGTGGGATGATGGTGCCCCTAAAGCCAGCACGCTGACCCTAACGGGATTATTCGAAATGTAAGGAAGACTTTTGTTAATGAGCAGGTGAACGTACCTGGTGGTAAGAAAAATTCTCCGGATACATGGTAGTGCAAAATACAATATAGGTTGACCGCCTGAAAAAAGAAAGGGGGAGGGTAGACATAAAATAGTGTGATGAAATGTGCAAATGCATATGGTACATATACACGACCGGGCGGATCATGGCGGTTGTTCATGAAACGACAGCTTGCGCCTGGTGTGAAAAGAGACCAGTGCGTGCCGTGTGGCCATGCCCAGGCGGAAAGCGCGTGCCGGCAATTTAATGGAACATTTGGACCGTGTCCCTGCAATTCCCACCTATTTATTGATTATGATGAAACAATTATAATATATATATTTTTTATTTTTTATTTTATTTTTTCCGGATGACCAGACGATGACTCCTCCCCCCAGTGCTTCCATTATTATTATTATTATTATTATTATTTTCTTTTTATGCTGATGACCTATCCAAAGGGTAGATCATTGTTAGCAAAAAGGTGAAGAACCCTTTTGAGACAGCTGAGTGTGTGTATGGGAAGTTATGCCCTTTCAGCCAGAAGAGCATTGATAAGATCATACATTGATTTTGGACAAGAGGGCCTGGCTTATAATCTTCATGTTTATTCCAAAAGGTGTTTGATGGCGTTTTTTTATTTTTTATTTTATTTTTTATTTTTTTTATTTATTTATTGTTCTTTTCTTGTGTGGGCTGCTGGGGTGTTATATGACTGTAAGGGGCGTGCTGGAAGGCTCCCCTGCAGTCCGACGGCGCCCCCCCGCAACAGAAGCGGCGCGCACGGCCGCCGGGACACCGCGCACGCGCCGACGGAATCGCCGCGCATGCGCAGAACCCCGGCCGCGCATGCGCAGACCAGGCACCAGGACGCGGCCGGGCGCCATCGGCCGCGCGGCAGGAGGAGCGGTAACCAGGCAGGAGGTGGTGGGGAGGGGATGTCAGGGCAGCGGTAAGCCCAGTGGAGGTGAAATGAATGGGGGGGGGGTGCAGGTTACCCCCGTGACAGCGCACCTAAATGACCGGGGGGGGGGCATGAACGTTGTTGGTGAAGTGAAAATGAATCATGTGGAACATGCTTGGAGGATTATGTGACTGTTTGTAAGGAGTGACATTTTGGAGCATAGGAAAAATGAAAGCCATTTATTTTTGAACCCATTCGTCCGGAGTCCCCCCACGGCCGCCGGGACACCGCGCATGCGCCGAAGAAATCGCCGCGCATGCGCAGAACCCCGGCCGCGCATGCGCAGACCAGGCCCCAGGACGCGGCCGGGCGCCATTGGCCGCGCGGCAGGAGGAGTGGCAAACAGGCAGGAGGCGGTGGGGAGGGGATGTCCGCGCCGCGGCAAGCCCAGTGAAGTTTGAAATGAATGGGGGGTGTGCCGGGTGTACCGCAGCTGGCCCCTGTGCTGTGTACCTGGAAAACGAGGAGGGAGGGGAGGGGAGGGGAGGGGGGGGAGGGCATGAATGTTGGATGTTTGAGGGGTGAAACCCAGAAATGGGGAATGGGGCTGGAACCATCAGGGGGCTGACCGGAGTGACGGTCCTGTGGGGAGACGCCAGAATAGGCATGAGCAATGAGCTGCCGGTGATTGCTGCGAGCAGCCGTGACATGGATGCAGTGTGTGTGAAAAGAACCATGAAAAAAAAAAAAAAGGGGGGGATTTAATCCACGAACCATTGGTCGCATGCTGCCAGAGCTGTTGACCGGAATGGTGGTGCGGTTTGTGAATGAATATGCATGAAACAGGTGTGACAGAAATGAATGCTGGTGACTTGCATGAAAACCGTGACATTGGTGCGTATTGATGAAGTGAGATGAACCGGTACAGGGGCAACCGTGAGGCCCTGCTGTACCGTATGAAATAACTCATACGCATTTGTGCTCCTGCAGCCGTGCACATGAACATGAGGAGGGGGGGGGGGCATGAATGTGGATGATTGTGGGGTGATATGGACTGAAAAAGCGCAGCGTCTATGAAATGAAACAGAAATGGGGGAGTAGGCCAGAAACCATTGCCGCATGCTGCAGAGGTGTTGACCGGAATGGTAGTACGGTGTGGACAAATTGCGCATGAACAAGGCGTGACAGAAATGAATACTGGTGACTTGTATAAGAAAACCGTGACATTGGTGCAGCGTATGATGAAAAAGAAATGAACCGGTACAGGGGGCAACCGTGAGGCCCCGGCTGTACCGTGTGGATGACTCAGAAACCACTGCCTGCATGCCGCAGGGGTGTTGACCGGAGTGGTGATACGGTGTAGATAAATTTACGCATGAACAAGACATGACAGAAATGAAATGCTGGTGACCTGGGCGAGAAAGCTGTGACATTTGCAGCGTTCGGTGAAACGAAATGAACAGAAATGGGGCATTGCCCAGGAACCGACTGCATGCTTGCCGCAGGGGTGCTGACCGGAATGGTGGTACCATGTAGACAAATTGTGCCTGAACAAGGCGTGACAGAAATGAAATACTGGTGACTTGTATGAGAAAACAGTGACATTGGTGCAGCGTTTGGTGAAATGAATTGAACCGGTACAGGGGCAACCGTGAGGCCCCAGCTGCACCGTATGGATGACTCGCAGTTTAACGGGCAAACGTGACCCACAGTGAACCTGAGTAAAGCCGGAAAAATAGAACCGAAATGCTCCAAATCCAGAACTGATGGCAACGAAAAAACTCCCAGGAATTCAGCGACTCGCAGGCAACTCTCCAGACACTCCACAAGCGACCTCCTCTCTTCAAAGCTCAGACCTCAATGATGCAGGAGCCAGGTAAGGGGGGTGCCCTAAATAGGCTGGAGGCGGACCTCAGCCCCTCCCACAAATCCAGGCAATCTGCCTTAATACATATAATAACAGACAATTGCACTAAGCATGAATAAGACGAGTTACAAACTGGTACAGAAGGAGAGAGGTCCCTGCTCATGAGGGCTTACAATCTACAAGGGATGGGGTTGTCTCACTTCAGCAAGTGGCATTTATCATGTAAACAATGTTAATACAAATTATCCATATTGCTTCCTTTGCTGGCTTCATTTTTCTATTGCATTATACACAGTTTGTTTCCATGGTTACGACCACCCTGGATTCCAGAAGCAGTGGTCGTGCTTGCACACTATAGGAAAAAGCGTCAGCCTCTCTGGTGGCCAGGACCATGGGAGCACACATAGGCTGGTGCTTTCTTCTATATTGTGCAAATATGACCACCACTCCTGGATCACAGGGTGGTCATAACCCCTGGATACGAGCAGTGTATAATGTGATGGAAAAATGAATCCAGCCAGAAAAGGAAGCAATATGGATAATAACAATACATTAGTGCGTGCCTTGTATTAACTTTGTCTACATAATAAATGCTATTTGCTCATAATCATATGAAATGGGGTTTTCGAAAGTTTGATTTTGTAATGCTACCAATGAAATGTTTGGTGATAAAAAACAAATAAAAACTTGCTGTTTGACATGATAATAATCTAGTTGGTTCAATGAATTATATTCATCCAAGAACTGACCCATAATCTCTGGCGGTTACGATATATATATTCAGTATATATACAGTACAGACCAAAAGTTTGGACACACCTTCTCATTCAAAGAGTTTTCTTTATTTTCATGACTATGAAAATTGTAGATTCACACTGAAGGCATCAAAACTATGAATTAACACATGCAGAATTATATACATAACAAACAAGTGTGAAACAACTGAAAATATGTCATATTCTAGGTTCTTTAAAGTAGCCACCTTTTGCTTTGATTACTGCTTAGCACACTCTTGGCATTCTCTTCATGAGCTTCAAGAGGTAGTCCCCTGAAATGGTTTTCACTTCACAGGTGTGACCTGTCAGGTTTAATAAGTGGGATTTCTTGCCTTAAAAATGGGGTTGGGACCATCAGTTGCGTTGAGGAGAAGTCAGGTGGATACACAGCTGATAGTCCTACTGAATAGACTGTTAGAATTTGTATTATGGCAAGAAAAAAGCAGCTAAGTAAAGAAAAACAAGTGGCCATCATTACTTTAAGAAATGAAGGTCAGTCAGTCAGCCGAAAAATTGGGAAAACTTTGAAAGTAAGGGCTATTTGACCATGAAGGAGAGTGATAGGATGCTGCGCCAGATGACCTGGCCTCCACAGTCACCGGACCTAAACCCAATCGAGATGGTTTGGGGTGAGCTGGACCGCAGAGTGAAGGCAAAAGGGCCAACAAGTGCTAAGCATCTCTGGGAACTCCTTCAAGACTGTTGGAAGACCATTTAAGGGGACTACCTCTTGAAGCTCATCAAGAGAATACCAAGAGTATGCAAAGCAGTAATCAAAGAAAAAGGTGGCTACTTTGAAGAACCTAGAATATGACATATTTTCAGTTGTTTCACACTTGTTTGTTATGTATATAATTCCACATGTGTTAAATTCATAGTTTTGATGCCTTCATAGTCATGAAAATAAAGAAAACTCTTTGAATGAGAAGGTGTGTCCAAACTTTTGGTCTGTACTGTATATATATATATATATATATATATATATATACAGTTGTGTTCAAAATTATTCAACCCCCACTGAAATTGAGTGTTTTGGCCAGTTTGACATTGATTTTGATCATTTCAGTTTACAATTAAATCAAAGAGGCACTTGTGGGTCAGACAAATATAACATAACATTTATAATGAAATAACCACAAATGTATTTTCTGTGCTCACATCATTATCAGTTTTATTCAACCCCTAAGTGACATTCAATCTTAGTACTTAGTACAACATCCTTTTCCAGTTATAACAGCTTTTAAACGTGAAGCATAGCTTGACACAAGTGTCTTGCAGCGATCTACGGGTATCTTCGCCCATTCTTCATGGGCAAAAGCCTCCAGTTCAGTCACATTCTTAGGCTTGCGTGCTGCAACTGCTTTCTTTAAGTCCCACCAGAGGTTCTCAATCGGATTTAAGTCTGGTGACTGCGATGGCCACTTCAAAATGTTCCAGCCTTTAATCTGCAACCATGCTCTAGTGGACTTGGAGGTATGCTTGGGATCATTGTCCTGTTGAAAGGTCCAACGTCTCCCAAGCCTCAGGTTTGTGACGGACTGCATCACATTTTCATCCAATATCTCCTGGTACTGAAGAGAATTCATGGTACCTTGCACACGCTGAAGCTTCCCTGTACCTGTAGAAGCAAAACAGCCCCAAAGCATGATTGACCCCCCCCCCCCCCCCCGCCATGCTTCACAGTAGGCAAGGTGTCCTTTTCTTCATAGGCCTTGTTCTTCCTCCTCCAAACATAGCGTTGATCCATGGGCCCAAACAGTTCTAATTTTGTTTCATCAGTCCACAGAACACTATCCCAAAACTTTTGTGGTTTGTCCACATGACTTTTGGCATACTGCAGTCGACTCTTCTTATTCTTTGGAGACAGCAAGGGGGTGCGCCTGGGAGTTCTGGTATGGAGGCCTTCATTACGCAGTGTGCGCCTTATTGTCTGAGCTGAAACTTCAGTACCCACATCTGACAAATCTTTTTTCAGTTCTTCAGCAGTCACATGGGGACTTTTCTCCACTTTGCGCTTCAGGTAGCGCACAGCAGTCGAAGTCAGCATCTTCTTTCTGCCACGACCAGGTAGCGTTTCAACAGTGCCCTTTGCCTTGAATTTGCGAATGATGCTTCCTATGGTGTCTCTTGGTATGTTTAACATCTTTGCAATCTTCTTATAGCCATTGCCCTTCCTGTGAAGAGAAATCACCTCTTCTCTTGTCTTCCTGGACCATTCTCTTGACTTCACCATGTTTGTAAACACACCAGTAAATGTCTAGAAGGAGCTGAGTATCACAGTCCTTATAAATCTGCCTAATTGGTGCTTATTATGCTTGATTGCTGCTCCTTGACATCCACAGGTGTTTTCAATACCTGATCGAAAACACTTGAATGGACCTCTGTTCTTAAGAGTGGTAGTCTTTAAGGGGTTGAATAATTGTGTCAATAAAGAAATCACAAGAAAAACATTTAATACTGTATTACAAAAAAAATTGATGTCATTTTAGTTGCATTTGGTTCTTTAAAAAGTCCTTGTAAGATTTCATTCTGAACACAATTACAAATGTACACTAAATTCCCTAAAACCCTTCACAGCATTGGGGGTTGAATAATTTTGAACACAACTGTATATATATATATATAGAAATCATTCAGAAAAAACGTGGTATGAGCAGCTCTCACCTGCCTTGAACTCCACTTTTGAGGCACGGAACCGCTCCCTGACCCAGTCTGGGAGCAATGGGGATAAATGCAAAATGAAGTTGGTCCAGCCTTGCTTCGTGGTGATCCAAAACGCACTTTATTGAATAGTGATATGTACTAAAAACATCCAGATACAGGTTGCATACGTCTACGCGTTTCGGGCAAAGAACAGTTTAGCCCTTACTCATGACTGCTCAACACACACTAAGATCCTCACCTTTATAGGGGGAAGTGAGCCACAGCTGAAGCAATCAAGGCATCAGATGGCACCTCCCTCCTGGAAAGGTGCTTAGAGATAAAACTAAACTAAAAAGGGTAAATATAATTCATCCTGAGTAATATAGAAGATATGGGAAAGAAAAGATTTAGTATTGTAGGATCAAGTCTAATCTTTTATTTAACCCCTGAGGTTGGCGGCTTTCTAACTGGAAAATCCAGTAGGATTCTCTGTTTAACAGTTTCCTTCTGCAGTCGCCTCCTCTTACTGGTTTGTTAACCCTTTCAATACCTTGCACAGACATGTCAGTGATATCACCACCATGAACTAGCGCAAAATGAAGACTAGCCGCAGAAATATTGCGGCTTTCATGGTGTGGTACATCTGAGATGTGTTTTCTGATCCGTGTTTTTATGGCATTGATGGTACAACCTACATACTGTAACATACATTTAGTGCAGGAAACCAGATATATAGCATAGGTTGTATTACAATTTAGAAATTATTTTACCACAAAACTTTGACCATTTACACTGGATTCAAACGATCTCGAAATTCTCATGTATTTGCAGCAGGTACAAATAGAATGTCCACATGTTCTTTGGTTGATAGCCAAGTATTTACTGATTTCAAAGACCTTTTATTTTGAAAAAGACTGGGACTTACTGTGTTGGCTATGGTAGGGGCTTTTCGTGCCGCACATTTAACCCCATTTTGTGTAACTGTCAACCAGTTTTTATCACATGCTAACACTGGGAAGTGCTTTTTAATGATGTTACAGATTTGTGTATATTCACTGCTGAATTGTGTAACAAAAACATTCTTGTTGGTATGTTTTGTGTCACAATTCTTTTTCCTGTTTTTTGCTTTGAATTTCTTTGGATTCACTGAGAGCAAATGGTCTCTGTTCATATCCAAGACTTCTTTATTGTATTTTAGCATCATTTGTTGGGGATATGCTCTGCATGTTAGTCTGTTTATAATGTCCTGCGCTTCAATTTCATAAGTGGTGGTCAGACTACAATTTCTCCTAGCTCTGATGAGTTCTCCTTTGGGAATATTCTTGATTGTATGGGTGGGGTGGCATGACATGTCGTGCAATAGAGTATTACCTGCTGAGGGTTTTCTGTATGTGCTTGTATATATGGAGGCTGTGTGGGTGTCACCCATGAGGCGGAGGTCCAAGAACGCAACATTCGAGGTATCATGCTGAACAATAAATTGGATGCTGTTCACACATGAATTCAAATAGCAGGTGAAAGGCGGTATGGCCGCCACATCCCCAGACCAGATAAAAATCAAGTCATCGATGTAACGGCCATACCACCTTATATCACCTGCAAAAGGGTTGGTGTCGATGAGGAGAAAGTTTCTCTCCCACCATGCCATAAAAATATTGGCTATGGAGGGAGAGAACTTGGCCCCCATCGACACCCCCTGATGTTTGTAGAAAAAACATCTCATCAAACATAAAAAAATTCTGTCTCAGGAGAAAATCCACCACAGCCACCACATATTCGACCAGCACAGCAGAAAAATTCCCAAAGCTCTCAAGAAACCATGTTAGGGAGATAGTAACTAAATCATGTGGAATACTGGGATAAAGCACAATAACATCCTCCATTACCCATGCCTGTGTATTGTTCAGACCATTCCAATTCCTGTACCGCTTGTAGGACTGATTTAGTATCTCTCAGAAAACCCGGAATGTGTGGGATTAGTGGTTGTAACAACGAATCCACCCATTGGCAAAGGCGTTCAGAATATGACCCTATGCCCGATACTATGGGTCTGAGAGGTGGGGGAAAAATTAGTTTTTTTTTGCACTTTTGGCAGGGCATGTAGGATAGGGATAACAGGGTGTTCCACACAAATGTAGTCATATTCTTTTTGATTCAGAACACCAATATTAAGACCATGAATTAACAGTTCTCTGGTTTCAGCTTGAAAAGAAGGGAGCGGGTTACTGGGCAGAGTCCTATAGGTCTTGTCATCTTGTAACATCTGATGAATCTGAAGCCTATATAGTTCACTGTCCAAGATAACCACCGCTCCCCCCTTATCAGCCTGTTTGACTACAATATCTGTTCTGTCACCTAGTCCCCGAAGTGCTATAGATTCTTTTTTAGACAGATTATTCAATCTAGGGTCTTGGTTCTGGGAAGTGATTTTATTATTTAATAGAACTAAATCCTTCTCAACCAATTCTTGAAACCTATCCAACGCATGTGATCTGGACTGGATAGGGTAGAAGTCACGGTTGGAAGGGTTAAAGCTCTGTGAGCAATGGACAGGATTTAAAGAGGAGCTCATGTTTCCTAACTCCTGCAGGTTGTATACATGTATGAACTCCAAGAATGACATATTGGATGTATCATGCTTATATTCACAGGTTATAGATAAATTGCCATCATCTGAAATCAAATCCCTACTGGAGGTAGACAGGCCGGCTTCAAGATCACCCATACTTTCCATACATAGATCAACTGATTGAAAGTGCTGCTGTAAAGTAAAATTACGAGCCAACCTGTTTACATCCAATTTGGTCTTATAAAGGTCAAAATGTCATGTTGGTGAAAATGTTAAACCTTTTTCTAATACATTTAACTCATGTTGTGACAGTATGCAGGCGGATAGATTCATTATTTGTAATTCATTTTTCCTTTTTTGAATCTCGCAGGATATCGGCGATTTGTGGTGTCTTCGACCCGCCCTGCGTTTTTTGCCGCCTGCTTGTGTGAATTTGATTCTTGAGCAGAGGGATTTACGATTTCCTTCACCTGTGATTGTTCAACATCGCCTTCTGATTCTAATGAGTCAGCATCCGTAGAGCTGAAAGAAATTCTGCGACGATATGCTTTCTTGGAGCGTAAGCCTCTTAATATAGAACGTGGTGTTTGAGTTCTTGTTGCTGCCCAAGTATAGACCTCTTTGTGGCTGTAGTCCAAGAGGTCTGAATTTGGATTGCTTCATCTGTATAAGTACATCTTCAGTTTGTTTAAGATCCTCCTTAAGCTTATCATCAAATTTGAGGAACTCAGGATTGTTAACGTGGTCGAGTAGTGAGTCCTGTGTAATTTTGATCTCTTTTCTGAGATCTTCCAGTGCTTGTTCTTCGTTGTGAATAATTAAATCCATCAGTTTTAATGAACAACTGGATAAAATAGATTCCCATTCTTCTAGAAATACGTCAGAGTAAATGGTAGAAGGTTTCTTCTTTAAGTGTAAGCCCCTTGGGATCATGTTTTTTTAAATATATTTCTGCAATGAAGTATAATCCCACCATGTGCGGAGCTCTTTTAGTAGTAGTTTTTCCAATGTAGACATAAGTGTGTTTGATTTCAAGCTGTCCTGGATGTCCTGCTGTGGTTTTTCAAAAATGGCATTGATTTTTTGGAATCTCTCATATTCCTCCCTATATAGGACGCAGTGAAATGTGCGCCATATTGCCACCAGTTCGCAGGGAAATGATAGTGCAACGGTCGGGAGTGCTCGCTCACCGGGTTGAAAACAAATCATTCAGAAAAAACGTGGTATGAGCAGCTCTCACCTGCCTGGAACTCCACTTTTGAGGCACGGAACCGCTCCCTGACCCGGTCTGGGAGCAATGAGGATAAATGCAAAAAGAAGTTGGTCCAGCCTTGCTTCGTGGTGATCCAAAAGGCACTTTATTGAATTGTGATATGTACTAAAAACATCCAGATCCAGGTTGCATACGTCTACGCGTTTCGGGCAAAGAACAGTTTAGCCCTTACTCATGACTGCTCAACACACACTAAGATCCTCACCTTTATAGGGGGAAGTGAGCCACAGCTGAAGCAATCAAGGCATCAGAAGATATGGGAAAGAAAAGATTTAGTATTGTAGGATCAAGTCTAATCTTTTATTTAACCCCTGAGGTTGGCGGCTTTCTAACTGGAAAATCCAGTAGGATTCTCTGTTTAACAGTTTCCTTCTGCGGTCGCCTCCTCTTACTGGTTTGTTAACCCTTTCAATACCTTGCACAGACATGTCAAAGGTATCACCATTTGTGGCGACTTCAACATGTGTCCCGACTCCTCAATTGATAGACTCCCGTCTCCTCTCCCCTCTCCCAAAAACTCGCAACTCAGAGACTTCCTATTTCAGGAAGGACTTCTAGATATCTGGAGGGTTCATCACGCCAATGAAAAAGATTTTACTTTTTTTTCTCACCCACACAACACTTACTCTAGAATTGACCTCTTAGTATCTGATAAATGGCTTCTTCAAAAAGTACTAGAGGTAACAATTTCTAATATAACATGGTCTGACCATGCGTTTATATCTCTTACACTAGACGACATGTATAGCAATAGAATATATTCCCCATGGAGGCTGAACAATTCTTTACTCCAAAATGCCTCTATACGCACAGATGTAGAAAACTCTCTAAAAGAATACTTTAAAACAAATGATAATAATCTGGTATCAGATATTACACTATGGAGTGCGCACAAAGCATTTATAAGAGGTGTACTACTAAAACATGCAGCTATTCAAAAGAAAAAAAGAAGGGAAATCCTAGATAAATTATTAGCTAATATCAAAACCTTGGAGGACTCCTCTAAGATTTCTCTAGATCCCAAAACCCTTAGCAAATTAAAAACAGCCAGACATCATCTATATCTTCATCTACATGAAAAACATGAATTCTACCTTCGTAAAGTCAAATCAGATCATTATTCTCAAGGTAACAAAGCATCAAAAATTTTAGCTAATAGAGTTAAGAAAAGAGAAGCCAAATCAAGAATCCCCTTCTTATATGACAACCAGAACCAAAAACTATATAACCCTAAACACATAGCAGAGGAATTCGCTAAATACTATGAAAATTTATATAATTTAGAGAAATCAACTGACATTGTTCAACCAACTTCTGAATATATTAATGACTTTCTCAATGGCATTTCCCTACCTTCTATAACCCCATCCCAAAATCAATCTCTCAACTCTAAAATCACACACCTGGAAATATCCGAAGCAATTCATTCCCTTAAAAATAATAAGTCTCCTGGCCCAGATGGACTTACAAACGAATATTATAAAAACTTCTCCAACATTTTAAATCCCTTCTTGACTAGATCTTTCAATTTGATAGCAGAGCAAAAATCAATCCCCAAGGATATGTTAAATGCAATGATAATTACACTCCCAAAACCTGGTAAATCTGCAGATAAACCGGCCAATTTCAGACCTATATCGCTATTAAACTCTGATATAAAGATATTTGCAAAAATTTTAGCAAAGAGATTATCTTCCATTCTTCCTTCCTTGATAGCCAATGATCAAATTGGTTTTGTTCCCAACAGACAATCATCAGATGGTACTAGGAGATTCATAGATCTCCTAGATGTGGCATATGCCACCAAAACGCCTTCTTTGCTCCTTTCCTTGGATGCGGAGAAGGCGTTCGATAGGATACACTGGAAATATATTCAGGCTACTTTGGAAAAATACGGTTTTGGAGACTTCTTCCTTTCCGCAGTAATGTCCTTATATTCCAATCCTAGTGCCTCTATATATTCTTCTAGTTTTCTATCTGCTCCATTCAATATCAAAAATGGAACTAGACAAGGCTGTCCCATGTCACCCCTAATATTTGCCCTGGCAATGGAACCCTTTGCGGAACATATCAGATCTTCCCCCCTTATTAAAGGGATAACAGTAGGAAATACAGATCATCGCATAGGACTTTTTGCTGATGATGTTTTAATTCTAACGTCAAACCCAACCACTGCATTAAATGCTATTAACAATATTATTGCTAATTTTGGCAAGGCTTCCTTTTATAAAGTGAATATTAATAAGTCCCAAATTCTTGACCTGGGTTTGACCAGAGCCACCAAGCGGTCAATTTCTAACTTGTATAAATACCCATGGGCTGATGAATCATTGACATATCTGGGCATACAACTCGCCTTCCCTACTAACAAACTATTTAAAGTCAATTTTTGGCCACTATATAATAAAATCAACGACTCCTTAAACAACCTAAGAATGGACTCGCTGTCATGGTTAGGAAGAATAGCTGCAATCAAAATGGTGATTCTACCCAAAATCATTTACATGTTCCGTAACATTCCAATTGCTATTCCCAACGGTTACATAACAAAGCTACAAGCTTTAATCAACAGACACATATGGGGAAAATACAAACCCAGAGTGAAAGGACCTATACTTAACAAATCACTTAAAACAGGTGGTCTTAATGTCCCTTCTATTAAACATTATTATGCCTCCGCTATACTTGACCAAATGAGATACCTGATCAAGAATGATACTTCAAAAAAATGGGTTTTACTGGAAAAAAATATAATGGGCTCCCATGATATAAATCTACACCTCTCTGCTACAGCGGTCTTTGGCATTAAGAATATTTCCTCACTCGCAACTCTGAAAGCAATACACAACATCTGGTATACCATTGCTAGAATAGAAAAACTAGTTACCACCTCAGTATTTTCCCTGCCCTTAGAAATTTGTGAATTAGCCATTCCTGACCTAAGGATTGACAATTGGATTACTTTGGGTATCACTAATATAGGGCAACTAAAGAAAAATGATGTTTTTGTTGATTTCGCTTATCTACATAAAGAATTTAACATACCCAATACAGATTTCTATAAGTATCTGAGGATAAGACATCTACTTCAATCCCCTAGAAATTTTCACCATACTTCTCTCAATCACTCTTTATCGGACTGGATTCAAATGACACACAGATTAGATAAAGGTATTACAAAAGGTTATCATTTACTAAAGGAATCAAATACAAACCCCTTACAGCATATTATAGATAAGTGGAATGTAGAATTGGGTTCAGCTCTCACAGATTCAGAGTGGAACGAAGTTTTTACCTCTGTCTCTAAACTCTCCAAATGCTCTGATCACTTAGAGGGAGCAAGAAAATTATTATACAGATGGTATAGAACCCCTGTTTATATAAACAGAATCTTTCCTGAGGTCTCCCCAGCTTGCTGGAGATGTGGCCATGATTATGGAACATATCTTCACATGTGGTGGGAGTGCCGTACAGTAAAAAAGCTGTGGATCTCAATTTTTGAGTTCTTATCTTCTCTAGCAGGTTATCCTATTGACCCCTCTCCTAAGATGGCTTTACTCTCTGTAGGCCTTATAGATCTGCCATACCACTTTAGAGTAATTGCCAGTCACTTAATATTTGTTACACGTCTGAAAGTTGCTGCCTGCTGGAAAGCTGGTGAACTCCCTAATATCATGAGAATTTTTAGAACGCTTGACAACAACTGCTTATTTGAGGGTCTTTGGGCATCAGCTAGGAACTCAAAGTCTGTCTTCCTAAAGAATTGGGAAGTGTGGCTAAGTGATAAGAAATGCAACATTCCTCCTAATGCAGCTATTAGATTTTGATCCTTTAGCTCTACTATATTACTTGAATATTAGTATGCATCCCAGTATTTATGTACCTGTGTGACCTTTTCTGTTAATGGTACCAGTTTATTTGTCGTGTGCAATGTAACTACCTTCCCCTATTAGAAGATGTCACAAGTGCCTTATTATCTGCTGTGATACAATCTTGTACATGTGAATGTTTACATTTAAATGTAACCTATGTTTATGAAAATTTCAATAAAAATTATTGTTCAAAAAAAAAAAAAAAAAAAAGGTATCACCACAATGAACTAGCGCAAAATGAAGACTAGCCGCAGAAAATATTGCGGCTTTCATGGTGTGGTACATCTGAGATGTGTTTTCTGATCTGTGTTTTTATGGCATTGATGGTACAACCTACATAGTGTAACATACATGTAGTGCAGGTAATCAGATATATAGCATAGGTTGTATTACAATTTAAAAATGATTTTATCACAAAACTTTGACCATTTACACTGGATTCAAACGATCTCGAAATTCTCATGTATTTGCAGCAGGTACAAATAGAATGTCCACATGTTCTTTGGTTGATAGCCAAGTATTTACTGATTTCAAAGACCTTTTATTTTGAAAAAGACTGGGACTTACTGTGTTGGCTATGGTAGGGGCTTTTCGTGCCGCACATTTAACCCCATTTTGTGTAACTGTCAACCAGTTTTTATCACATGCTAACACTGGGAAGTGCTTTTTAATGATGTTACAGATTTGTGTATATTCACTGCTGAATTGTGTAACAAAAACATTCTTGTTGGTACGTTTTGTGTCACAATTCTTTTTCCTGTTTTTTGCTTTGAATTTCTTTGGATCCACTGAGAGCAAATGGTCTCTGTTCATATCCAAGACTTCTTTATTGTATTTTAGCATCATTTTGTTGGGGATGTGCTCTGCATGTTAGTCTGTTTATAATGTCCTGCGCTTCAATTTCATAAGTGGTGGTCAGACTACAATTTCTCCTAGCTCTGATGAGTTCTCCTTTCTTTGGGAATATTCTTGATTGTATGGGTGGGATGGCATGACATGGCGTGCAATACAGTATTACCTGCAACCTGTATCTGGATGTTTTTAGTACATATCACTATTCAATAAAGTGCCTTTTGGATCACCACGAAGGAAGGCTGGACCAACTTCTTTTTGCATATATATCGAAAGGCACATACAGAATGTGAATGAATTTTTTTTTATACCAGTATCTTTTTTTACCTTTTGATTTTTGTATTTTTATTACATTTATCGCACTCTGATCTATAGCTGTTGGAAAACGACGACTCCCAGCTTGCCCTGCAAATTTGTAGCTGTCAAGGTATGATGGTGGAGAGAGCTACAGGGTCACTGATAGATATCATTGCTACTAGTCATTTATCCACAGTGAAATCCAAGGATCATGTCCGCGCTGCTTCTCTGCTGTACTCTTCTCCACCTATCACTACATGGGACCTTTCATTCTTTTCTAGAATATATTTCGTACAAAGAAATAGTATATGTCTATGGCTTCCTGCAGAGTTTCTAGTTAGTTGGCAGATCAAAGTGTCTTTTGCAATCCATGTGTACACTCTGACGCTGTAGTGCTTGGTCCATCAGAAAATCTGTTTGGATCCTGGACTCTTGTTCTCAGTAGGAAGGATGTTCTTTCACTTCACACATACTCAGGTAAAAGATAAGTGTGTCCTGTGTCCTTGGTTGGTTTTCTTTTTCTCTGGCGTTCTTATGTAAGGGTATGAATTATGAAGTGGATATAGTGTGTGATACAGTAATCCTTGATCTAAAAAGACAGCAGAAATCTATGGTGAGGGCAAAATGTAGACAAGCGGTCTAAAATAAGAGGTTCAAATAGATTAAGCATGAATAATGACTGAGTTATCTGGTTACCACATACTGTAATTCAGTATCCACAGGCAAACAAGTGCGTTCTGCTCAGGGGTGCACCTAGCCTTTCTGCTGCCTGAGGCAAAAACTGAAATGGCACTCCTCCCTCCCCAATGCCAATTTCTTAACCTAACCCCTTCCCTTAAACCCATGGCCCTTCGGCTGCCCCTCTCTTGCCCCTACCTGGTGCTGCCTGAGGCGATCGCCTCACCTGGCCTCATTGGTGCTGCAGACATATAATACATTCTGGTTCTTTTGTCATTGTTAGAGATGAGCGAAGTCTGCAGAAATTGGATTCAGCTGCTTCGCTGAAGTTCACAAAGAAATTTGTTTTGTGACGAATTACTTAGTCACGAATCACACTCCATTGTATGCAGCGGGCGCAATGACGGGGAACGGCGATTGCGCCGCCCCTCGTCATTGAATCCATCAGATTCGCATTGATCCCTGATCAGTGTATATATATGACAGTCACATTAAAGCCTTTCAAGGGGTTAGTCAGGAGCTCTTGGAGAGGCTGTCACAGCCACCTTGATTGAAAAAAATGTGCGAATGTGCGAAATCACCACGTCATCACGCTGGGCGGACGCAGTGACGAAATCACGCCCAGCAAGCGTGGTGACGTCACACAGCAGCACGGGAGCAATTTCGCACTTTTCTTTCTCTTTTTTTATTTCTTTGTTTTTTACCCAATTTCAGGAAAAATTGATTCGTTACCACGAAGCACAAAGAAAGTTAGCTTCATGGCAAATCGAATTTTCCCTGGAATTGGGATCAAAGTAAATTCGTTTTACTTCAATTCGCTCATCACTAGTAGTCACTATCTTACAATAACAATGTTACAGTTACCATGTTGCAAATGAAGCAGAGCTGAAGTTTTCCTGCAAAACTCAACTAAATCCCAAGTGCATAATTGCAGACCATTACAGATTGTCTGAGAAATTCTTAATCACCAAGACTCCAGGCAGAGCAGGCAAGTCTCCCACAAAGGCTCTTTCTAGCGCTCTATAGTATGTACTGTTTTCATACTGTACCACTGACTTCAATGGAAGCTGTATACACTCACCTAAAGAATTATTAGGAACACCTGTTCTATTTCTCATTAATGCAATTCTCTAGTCAACCAATCACATGGCAGTTGCTTCAATGCATTTAGGGATGTGGTCCTGGTCAAGACAATCTCCTGAACTCCAAACTGAATGTCAGAATGGGAAAGAAAGGTGATTTAAGCAATTTTGAGCGTGGCATGGTTGTTGGTGCCAGACGGGCCGGTCTGAGTATTTCACAATCTGCTCAGTTACTGGGATTTTCACGCACAACCATTTCTAGGGTTTACAAAGAATGGTGTGAAAAGGGAAAAACATCCAGTATGCGGCAGTCCTGTGGGCAAAAATGTGTTGTGGATGCTAGAGGTCAGAGGAGAATGGGCCGACTGATTCAAGCTGATAGAAGAGCAACGTTGACTGAAATAACCACTTGTTACAACCGAGGTATGCAGCAAAGCATTTGTGAGGCCACAACACGCACAACCTTGAGGCGGATGGGCTACAACAGCAGAAGACCCCACCGGGTACCACTCATCTCCACTACAAATAGGAAAAAGAGGCTACAATTTGCACGAGCTCAGCAAAATTGGACTGTTGAAGACTGGAAAAATCTTGCCTGGTCTGATGAGTCTCGATTTCTGTTGAGACATTCAAATGGTAGAGTCTGAATTTGGCGTAAACAGAATGAGAACATGTATCCATCCTCTGATGGCTACTTCCAGCAGGATAATGCACCATGTCACAAAGCTCGAATCATTTCAAATTGGTTTCTTGAACATGACAATGAGTTCACTGTACTAAAATGGCCCCCACAGTCACCAGATCTCAACCCAATAGAGCATCTTTGGGATGTGATGGAACGGGAGCTTCGTGCCCTGGATGTGCATCCCTCAAATCTCCATCAACTGCAAGATGCTATCCTATCAATATGGGCCAACATTTCTAAAGAATGCTATCAGCACCTTGTTGAATCAATGCCACGTAGAATTAAGGCAGTTCTGAAGGCAAAAGGGGGTCCAACACCGTATTAGTATGGTGTTCCTAATAATTCTTTAGGTGAGTGTAAATATATATGGTATGCAATGAGCACCCCCCGGTTTTGGCAGCAGGCAGGATGTTTATCACATGGCACAGCGCTGGCATTGTTTATGTGGGAAACGCTATTGTTTATTGGGGGACAATCTGCAGAATGTTGGTATCGTCTTTGGGAGGCACTCTGCTGCACTGTTTATGGGTAGACAATCTGTAAGCACTGTTATTTGGGGTCACTCTGATAGCACTGTAATGTGACCAAGAGCCAGCAAGACTTTGATTCCTTATTAAGGGGCACAGTTGTAGTACTGTAGAAACAGCATTCAACTTTACTTGGTACTCAGATAAGCTTGGTGGTTAGAGATGCGTACAATGTTCGTTGCTTTACGGTTTCAGTCCGTCAAATGAGGGGACACACCTAGTTTAAAGGGTTTCTATCACTTCGTATGACATAATTAGCTGTCAGACACTAGCGATCTGCTAGTGTCTGCTCTGGCCAACCATCCTACTATAATCACTTGTGGGGCAGCGGTTTTGCTAAAAAACTAACTTTTATAAATATGCTAATGAGCCTCTAGGTGCTATGTGGGCGTCATTAGCACCTAGAGGCTCCGTCTACCTTCATACACAGCCGCCGCCCAGCGCGTCCCTCCAGCCCGCCCATGTCCTCCTCCGTGTGACGCAGCGGCCGAATTCTCGCGCATGCGCCGTGCGCGGCTGTATTCGGCGCATTTGAGATGTCTGAGCTCGGAGCGGTCAGACATTCAATGCGCATGCGCGGCTGTATTCGGCGCATTTGAGATGTCTGAGCTCGGAGCGGTCAGACATTCAATGCGCATGCGCGGATGTATTCGGCGCATGCGCATTGAATGTCTGACCG
Source organism: Bufo bufo (assembly GCF_905171765.1). Lineage (NCBI taxonomy): Eukaryota > Metazoa > Chordata > Amphibia > Anura > Bufonidae > Bufo > Bufo bufo. The sequence goes on from NC_053391.1 coordinate 591,762,579, forward strand.
CTCCGAGCTCACATCTCAAATGCGCCGAATACAGCCGCGCACGGCGCATGCGCGAGAATTCGGCCGCTGCGTCACACGAAGGAGGACATGGGCGGGCTGGAGGGACGCGCTGGGCGGCGGCTGTGTATGAAGGTAGACGGAGCCTCTAGGTGCTAATGACGCCCACATAGCACCTAGAGGCTCATTAGCATATTTATAAAAGTTAGTTTTTTTTGCAAAACCGCTGCCCCACAAGTGATTATAGTAGGATGGTTGGCCAGAGCAGACACTAGCAGATCGCTAGTGTCTGACAGCTAATTATGTCATACGAAGTGATAGAAACCCTTTAATCACACTTGTGCAGTCTCGTAATCACTGCTGATCTGGAACTTCTCATAGTCCTTTGAGGGGAGTCCTTCTATCCACCTGCTAGCAGCTCCTGGTTTTCTCTCACAGCACTCCACAACCATGGCCAAAAACCTTGCAATACACCTCCCCACAGCACTACTCTGGAGCTCAGCTTGAAGCAAAAAAACCTTGGTGTACACTCCAAAGTAGTTTGGTGGCAGCGAACCCTCCTTGATAACACTTTGTGTACCTCAGCCACTTGCACTCTGTACAATAGACTGAGCAGGACACACCTGGGGGCTGATTTTCCCTATCAAGCTTTGCAAACACCCTGCTGTTACTGCTTTACTGTTGAAGACTCACATGTCACTCCCTAATCCACTGCCAGACCAGTTCCTGTTTCCCTAGCAATATTCTGAACTTTGGTTCCTCCACCCTCTGTTGAACTCTGCAGATACAGAATGGAGAGGATTGGCCATAGACCCTACAGGCATGGGCGTCCGCAGGGGGGGGGAAGTGCCCCCCCCCCCCCCCCCCCCTGGTGCCGCAAACTAACCCAGTACTATTAAGTAAGTTAATACTATTTAGTTGCGGGCGGCCGCCGGCCGACTAACAACAGCTGACAGCACTGACTGAGTGAAAGTGCGCGCCCGGCCTGAAAGAGTGAGGAGGGGGCGGGGCCCGCGGCCGCTCTGAGCTCCGCTGCCTGGCCTGCCTGTCTCTAGACTCTCAGACAGTGGCTGCTGGAGCGTGCCGCAGGCTCGCAGCTGCCGCACAGCACAGGCACGTGAACGTGATGTTGCCAGTGAGCTCCGCCCCCAGAGTAGAGCCTGCCTGTCACTGACCCTGAGCCAAGTTCGGTAACGGCTCCAACAAGTTCCAAGTGAAGTTTCCTATTCCAACTGTCCAACAGTCATAGAAGTAGTAAGTTAACGTTATTACAGCCTTTATATTGTACAAAGAAAAAGAAAGATAAATCATAACATAAGTACATAACAACAAGTGGATGGATGATTGATCATGATGACATGGTGGATGATGGCAGTGTCAGCAGCACATCTCTCCACCCCCCCCCCAGGCACATTTCTCCCACTCCATCTCATGGGGGGGGGGGGGGGAGAGATGTGCTGCTGACACTGGTCCATGGAGGGGCCCGAGCCCGAGAGGGAGAAATGTGCCATTCAGGGGGGGGGGGGGGGGTGGAGGGTCACGGGTGGGAAGTCTGCTGCCATGATGGAGAGGGGGAGAAATAATGTGACGCGAAGGGGGTGATGTAAAAAGAAGGGGTGATGGCGGGTCACGTGACATGGACGGGGAGAAATGTGACATTAAGGCCGGGGCATCATTGGGGTCACTTCTTACTGGCACATTATTGGTGGGCACTATAGGGGCATCTACTGAGGGCGAGGCTACAAAGAAGTGATATGTTATATGGAGGGCTCTGTACAGTAGTATTTTATACTGGGACACATTATGGTGGGTACTATGGGGAAGGGGGAGAGGAATACTATGGGGTCACCCCATAGTAATCCTCTCCCCCTCCCCCATAGTACCCACCATAATTGTTCGACTACCAAATGAAAATATTAAACCTCTTTTCAGATGATAATGGTCTCGTCATTGGTCAGCCAAAATAATTGTTCATTGGTAATTTTAACCAGGGGCGGACTGGGAACTTAAAGTGGCCCTGGAAAAAATACAAAAAGTGGCCCCGTTTTGTAGTTGGGTCCAAATTGATGGAAGGCAGGGCCGGCATTACCATATTGTGGCACATTTTACTACCCCAACAGAGCCAAATACCACAGTCCATCACAAAATACTGCCAACAGCAGAAAATACATCCCTAAAAACTTCCACTGGCAGGTCGTGAGGAGGGCCCAAGTGGTGCCCCAGGCATCGGCCCAGTGGGAAATTTACCTGTAAGGTCTATGGCCAATCCGTCTCTGATGTTAACCTAAGGCTACATGCACACAACCATGCCATGGATCCACAAAACACAGATGCCGACCATGTGTGTTCTGCAATTTGTGGAACGGAACGGGTAGCCCATTATAGAAATGCCTATTCTTGTCTGCAAAACAGAGCAGCGGATGTGGACAGCACACGGAGTGCTGTCAGAATCTTTTGCGGCCCCTTTGAAGTGAATGGGTCCGCACCCGAGCAGCAAAGAAACGTGGCTCAGATGCGGACCCAAACAACGGCCGTGTGCGTGAGGCCTAAGAATGTTTGTTTTGGTTGAAATTGTCAGTTTTGATGGCTTTAGACTAATATGTATGGGTATCTTAAGACATTGTGACAAGCACCTTGTGTACATTGAGTGCAGCCGCTCTGGGGATGACACAGTACACGTCCTCACCATTAACCAAACCATAACATTATAGCTCTCTTTTATACTCCCAATTAAACTGGAGATATTGCACAAGAATACTATGAGGGGAGATTTACCAAACTGTGTAAAGGAAAATGATCTTCGTTGCCCATAGCAACCATTTAGATTCCACCTTTCATTTTTCAGAAAGCTCCTTTGGAAAAGTAAAGGTGGAATCTGATTGGTTGCTATGGGCCCCCCTATGACTTTAGCACTTGGGGACAAATGTGCTGGACGTCATCTCTTTATCTAGGAGCAATATACTGGTACCTTAAAAGGCCAGTGCAATAATATATCCATTAACATAAATTGCAATATCATTAACATGGGTCATTCATGGCTCCTATACAGGGAAAAATCTAACAATGCTATATGCAACATACACAACACGCACATGTACGTTTCACACAAATTAGCACAAGGTGAACATTATAAAATGTGCAATTCCCCCACTTTACGGCACTGTATAAGGCGTTATGGTTGTCATTCTGGCGACATGGACTGTATACCGGTTTATGTAACGTACAAATTATATAATGGTATAAAAAAAAATGGAAATGGCAAAGTTGAAACTTGACCTCCTGGTTCCCCACCATGTGTTATTTAGAAAACGGGTGTCTTCTTATACATCAGTAGGGCCTTTGGGGCCCCTGAAGCCCATGTGCAACTGCTACCCCTGCACCTCCTTTAGTTATGTGCCTAGGGCAAAAGTATTTATTCTCCATATTTAGGTTACCTGCCGGTTATGTGCCTAGGGAAAAAGTATTTATTCTCCATATTTAGGTTACCTGCCGGTATGTAGCTGGGGTCTCCTCTCTTTATTCTGTTCAAAAGGGATTCAAAGTATATAGTGAAATCGATGCCTTCTGCTTTAGAAGGGATGAGGAAAAACCTGGAAGGGATTTTATACATAGAACAGGTTTTCTCACTGGCAAATCCCAGGTTATAGAGGATGGTCTCTGCATCTGCCTGACACAGGGTGAGGACTTCCGAAATGCTGAGGAAAAATGATATTGAGATATTAGGAAATGAAAGAGTAAGTCCTGCGGAGGTCAGTACATATAATGTATGTATCTATAGCTATGCAGTATAGCCTATGTGTATCGTAAGTGGAACACAGTAACAAATATGTCAGACATTAGGGGTCTTAAAGAGATATTCCCATCTCAGACATCGAAGAATATGCCATCAATATCAGATAGGGGTGGCTCGCAGCAATCATCTCCAGAACAGACCCCCCCTGAAGTGAAGGGACAGCATCTGAGCATGCGCGTTCACCCTTTATTCACTGCTATGGTATTTTCAGAACTCCCATAGTGTCAAACAGAGGGTGGACGCACATGATCTGCTGCTCTCCCATCACTTCTGGAAGGGGGGTTGATTCTGGAGATAGGAGCCGGTCCCAAAGCTGGGACCTTCCCCTATCTGACATTAATAGCGTATCCTAGCAATATGCCACCAATGTCTCAGATGGGAATACCCCTTTAAACATTGATTTAACAAATCCTACCTGGAACTGGTTTTAGTGGTTGTGTTGGAGGTCAGGTTCATGGTCTTGAGATTTGGTAGGTCTACCACCACACTGAAAAGAATAATATAATATTCAATCAATGTTCAATGGATATTAATATTATGTTCTGTATGAGCTTTGCAGGAACATTACTCTCTGCAAAACCTCACAGCTTTCTCTTTACTTCTCCGTCTGTAGCTATCATCATGCCTTCCACTCTCACAATCCTGCACTATACAGAAAATTGTATTAGACATCACAGACCTCGGCTATTTTCGGAAGTTCTATTGAAATAAATGGGAAGCACACAGCGCAAGCGCTGCCACCGCTCCATTCACTTTTATGGGGCTTATGGAAATAGACAAGCCAGCGCTCAGCTATTTTCGGCACTCCCATAGAAATGAATGGAGGATGCACTTTGAGGGCTCCATTCTAAGAATAGATGCAGATCACAGCTCTGTGACCGGCACCTATCAGACATTGAGGGTATTTCCTAGCGATATGCCCCCAATGTCCAAAATAGGAAAACCTCTTTAAGGCCCCTCTATACTACCCGATGTTGGGGCAGATTATTGCTAATGAGTGCTCGTACGAATGCTTATTAGCGATAATCTGCTGGTGTAAAGGTGCCACCAAATTACCAGAGGAATGAGCAAAACGCTGAACGTGTCGTCTGCACAGCCTCTGCTGCGGGCAAACAATGATTGTGTATGGAGATGGCATTAGTGATCATTCCTCCCCGTACTGTGGAGGAGATCCTTGCATATAAATGCAGTGGTCTCCTTCTTTGACGAGCAGGCGATTGTCGGGAAGGAACGCTGCTCGTCAATGTTCATCTGCCCCATCGGGCCATGTGAAGGGACCTTTAGAAATGTTAAGTTTCTGGGAGGTTATTTATACTCAACTATAGATTTACTAGCATGCAGATCTAACTCCAAAGAGACTGAGCCACAAGAGCACAGACAACGTAGCACCAGTTACAGTACATGGATTGTTCTTTACCTTATCCTATTCCTATGGTGATAAGATAAAAGATTTTTTTTTTTTATCTACTGAAGATATACAATGTATCCTTTAGTGGAGACAGTATAAATCACTGCAGTTCATGGACATTTTAGGAGAACTAGGTTCCTTTAATGTTCTGATGCTTGGATTTATTATGTACTATAGAAGCAAGATTCTTTCTAGGCTTCTATAGATCTTTGACAACCAACAATTTAGATACTAAAAACATAATAATTTATTTTTGCAGGAAACAGCTTCCTCAGTCACAAAGCTGAAATCTTTCTAGGCAAGCCAGACAACATAACATATTTATCTGTAGTCGTGGCTAATAGGATTCAGGAAGATACCTTTTTCGCAGGACTCTAAGTTGCAGGAGGAATAGAAGACTGAGCATTTAAATGTCCCACTGCTCCAGTGCCATTCATCAATCTCCACCATTTCCCGACCCCACCATCTGAAAGTGATGACACCCTATTCATTTTCATGTAACTGCTGCAGCCAGACACTGGGCCAGATTTATCATTTGCTCAGGTCAGAATAATGGAGTGAAAAAGTCCCAAAAAAAGTCCCAAACGCTAAAACTGCGCACAAATTTGCGACTTTATTCTGCTCTGCACTATGCTCGCCAGTTTTCTGAAAGTGGGCGTGTTTTCTTATGTGAATGAATCTCTAGACAGATTTACTATTGGGACTATTTAAAAAGTCGCAAAAAAGTCGCAATTTCACTCCAGTGAGGACCATGCTTATCTTATGAGACTTTTTAATAGAACATGCGACTTTTTCATAAAAACGTGTGACTTTTTCGTAAAGATGTGCGACTTTTGTAAAGCTGCTTACTGACGAATAAACTGCTACCGTCAAACCACATTTATTACAGTCTTAAAGGGCCGATCATAAATCTGACTTGGCTAAAACTGATTTTAGCCATATGTTAAAGTGGAGTGAGCTGTCAGAGTAATGATAAATCTGGCCCTATGTCTTTAGGGGTTACATCATTTTGTGCATAAACGGTACGTGTCTGCTGAAGACAGTAATTGGCTGATTGGAGATGAATGGAATGTCTTCACTTCAAGGTGGAGTAGACCTGCAATGGCGGGTACCGGAGTGGAGCTGGTATGGTGGAACAATTAAAAGTTGAATATACAAATTTATTTTATTATTTAATAACATTTCCTGCTTGAACACTAATCTTAAATATATGTAACTTATTGATTATGCAGGACAGGAAAAAAAAAAGTCCTGTCTACATGACATTGTTTTGAATTCAGCATAACGGAAACCAGACGGATCCGTTATGCTTGCCCATAGACTTCTATTATGACGGATCAAAACGGAATGCCTGTTAACGGCTTCCGTTTTGATTTCCGTCTTATGGATTCCGTTTTATTCTTGTAAATTTAAGTTTATTAAGTTTTTCAAAAAGTAAATTTACAACATTGGTGTAAAACATGGGTATAAAAGAAACAGGTTATCACTTATCAAAATCACATCTTTTTTTTTTTTTTTCCAAAGAGTATATTTTTGAATGAATACCCTTCTTAAATACAATCCGATTTGACCTGATTTCAACAGGTAGCTTATATCTACTAATTTATGAAATCTTCTACCTTAAACAATTCTATAATAATTATTTTATATCCTAATACGACATAAACCTCATACAAACTTAGTATGTTGTTAGTATCTTTATTTGAATCAAGCTGTGTTAATGCCTAAAAATAGGCGTATTGACCTTATCACACTGATTATAACGGATTCCGTTATATTCTGTTATAACCATGTTCTAACAGAAAACAATAACAGAATGCATAATGGTGATGTGAATCTGGCCTAAGGCTGCATTCACACTTCAGTACTTGGTCAGTTATTTCAATCAGTTATTGTGAGCCAAAACCAGTAGTAAAGCCTATTCAGAAATAAGGTACAATGGAAAGATCTGCACCTGTTCTGTGTTTTTGACCCACACCTTGTTTTGGCTCACAATAACTGATGGAAATAACTGACAAAATAACCTAAGTGTGAACTTGGCCTAACTTTTCAGTAGCCATTATCATTATCACCACAGGCAGAATTTCAATGACAAGTAACACCTCTGTATAGATAACACAGGATCCACCATTCACAATAGCTGATATTACTGCTTATCTACTCCCTTCTGACCTCTGCACAGGTCACAGAACCTGCCAAGAAGACTCTTCCATAGAAGTCAATAAGGTCCCCTCCTGACCATTGTGTCTATGGTCTATGTAGCTACGCTAAAAAGATAGGAAGTATTAACATTTTAGGCCAGTGTGAAAATTGCAGGATTCTATACATTTTTTAAATATAGTCACATTAAAAAATTAATAAATAAATAAATTCACCAAAATCTCTAAAAATAAAAAAATATATGTTTAACATAAAAACGTGATTTAAACAATAGGTCATTTTCTGATGACACATTCCCTTTAAACTCCCTGTTTACCTGTCTACTGTCTAACTAATAGTAAATCTAAGCCACTATGTGTAGGGTTTTTTCACCTATTTTTGCTATTTTACCACAAGTCATAAATTCTTTTTCATATTATTTTTTTAAGAAGGGTTAATTGGTAAAAAACATCCAGCCTTGATAGGACCTGCGCTACCTGAGGAGGCATGTAATTTATGACAAGGTGCAGGTCTTGTCATAAATTACCATGCTTCAGAATGAAACCTACGGCAGTTCAAAGCCCTGACTCCGCTCTTGCCACTGCCATTTTCCGAAAAGGAGTAAAATGCAGATTGCAATTAGAAAAGTCACAAATGCATTGAAAGTCCAGTGGATTTGAGACTTTGTTTTTTACACCAAAAACAGGCGTAAGGGGTATGATAAATTTCCCCAAGTATATTTATTATACACTTCAAACTTAATGATACCAAATATTTGTATTTTTTCATTTTATTTTTTTTGCACTATATGTGGATTTTTTTGTGGGGAATTTTTTTTCTTTTACTCTAAGGCCGAGTTCACACGAACGTGTGTGACCCGTGCCTGTGCTGCGGCCCGCAAATAGCGGGCCGCAAGGCACGATCGCCGGCCGTAGGTCTGCCGCATCGGATCGCGGACCCATTCACTTTAATGGGTCCGCGATCCGGCCGTTCCGCTAAAAGATAGGACTTGTTCTATCTTTTTGCGGAATGGAAATACAGGACGTGACCCCACGGAGGCACTCCGTAGTGCTTCCGAGGGGTCCTGTCCCATGTGGCCGTTCCGCGATTCCGGATTTGCGGACCCATTGAAGTGAATGGGTCCGCATCCGTGATGCGGAATTCACACGGAACTGTGGCCGTGTATTGCGGGCCGCGATTTGCGGGCCGCAATACAGCCACGGATCACACACGTTCGTGTGAACTTAGCCTAAACCATTTTAATGAACTTTTTAAAATTACTTTTTAATTTTTTATTTTTTTTTGTCCTTGACTTGACTGTGCTAACTTCCAATCGCTCATATAATACACTGCAATACTTTTGTTGTACTTTCTGGTAACCTATCAGGGACTACCTGAAAAATACAGGTAGTCTTTGTTGGGACTCTTCCTCTGTTTAATAAGCTTGTGACCACCGGATCGCTATTGTCTATGGCATCTAAGGAGATAATGGCCAGGATCAGAGTTAGCTCCAATTCCAGGCCATTGTGGCAGGGTGTTAGCACCATGTTATAACATGGTTATAACGGAAAATAACAGCATTCTTAAAGGACCTGGGATGACATCGCTGCGCTCACTACGCGGTGAGCGTGGTGACGTCACTACAGATCCTTCTGTCTTCATTCAGCAGGACCTGCGATGACATCACCGCGCTCACCACGTGGTGAGCGCGGTGATGTCATCGCAGGTCCTTTTGCAGGTCCTGCAGAAAGAAGAAAGAAGAGGATACCGGCTGCGCGATCAAGTGGATGAGGTGAGTTTTTTTTAATCATTTTTAACCCCTCAATGGCCATTTTATTTAGCATTGCGTCTTAAGAATGCTATTATTTTCTGTTATAACCATGTTATTTATGGAAAATAATGAAATCACCTCAACACCGAACCCGAACTTCAGTCAAAAAGTCCGGGTTCGGGTCCGGGTACCCGAACTCGCAAAGCTCAGTACGAACCCGAACTTTGCAGTTCGGGTTCACTCAACCCTAATGACTTTACATGAAAATAACTGAGCTGTAGTCGATTAATGTGGTACATACAGTATATATAAAACACAATTGCTAATAAGGCTGGGGTTACACATCGATTTTGGATGTTGCCAAGAATGCAACACGACCCCTTTCATGCACATTAGTTGCAATAACTTGTATATAATTAGTTATATATTAGTTGCTATCTTTGGTTGTATGACATTTATCAAGAACGAAGTTACCGTATTACTCCAGCTTTAAAGGGCATCTGTCAGCAGATTTGTACCTATGACACTGGCTGACCTGTTACATGTGCACTTGGCAGCTGAAGGCATCTATGTTGGTCCCATTTTCATATGTGCCCGCATTGCTGAGAATAATGATGTTTTATTATATGCAAATGAGCCTCTAGGAGCAACTGGGGTGTTGCCATTACTCCTAGAGGCACTGCTCTCTCTGCAACTGCAGCGCCGGCTGCACTGCCAGCTGTGATGACGTTTCCACTACCTGGTCCTGTCAATGAAAGTGCAGAGGGAGCAGAGTTGCAGCATGAAGAGACCACAGAGTGGCACAATGACAGTGTGGAGGTGGCGGCAGCATCAGGAGTCTGGAGGTGGCTGCAGTAGCAGCATCAGGAGAGGGCCACCGAGTGGCACAATGACAGAGTGTTGAGGTGGCAGCAGTATAAGGAAGCCACCGAGTGGCACAATGACAGAGTATGGAGTTGGCGGCAGCATCAGGAGGCCACAGAGTGGCACAAAGACTGAGTCTGGAGGTGGCAGCAGCAGCAGTAGCAGCATCAGGAGAAGGCCACCGAGAGACACATTGACAGAGTGTTGAGGTGGCAGCAGTATGAGGAGGCCACAGATTGGCACAATGACAGAGTGTGGAGGTGGCAGCAGTATGAGAAAGCCACCAAGTGGCACAATGACAGAGTCTGGAGTTGGCGGCAGCAGCAGTAGCAGGATCAGGAGAAGGCCACCGAGTGGCACAATGACAGAGTCTGGAGTTGGCGGCAGCAGCAGTAGCAGCATCAGGAGGAGGCCACAGGGTGGCACAGTGACTAAGTGTGGAGGCGGCGACAGCATCAGGAGACCACAGAGTGGCAAGGTGACATAGTGTGGAGGTTGCAGCAGCATCAGGAGGCCACAGAGTGGCAAGGTGACATAGTGTGGAGGTGGCAGCAGAATGAGGAGGCCACAGAGTGGCACGACTACGACAGATAGCAGAGGTGGCAGCAGCATGAGGAGGCCACAGCAGGGGCGTAGCGTGGGGGGGGTTCCAGGGGGGCCGTTGCCCCGAGCGCCAAATTGTAGGGGGCGCCAGGCAGAAGGCAGTAAAAAGAGGGTGATGGAAGCCTATGGCTCCCATCCCCTCCGTTCCGCCTGGACTGAAGCTTTAAGACGCAGTAGAGCGGCGCAGGAGTCCAGGAGATCACGATTATATCACGAGATGACGCAATGACGTGATGACGCGACGCAGAAGGGTAGGGTGATGTGTTCCTGACCGCCTGCGCCAGGACGCCCAAGCAAAGACTACAAGAGGTGATGAAGAGAGCTGAGTATTTTTTATTTTTTTTATGTAAGTACTGGGGGCCATACTGGGGGCACTATGGAGGTGGGCAGAAGAGATACAAAGGAGGCCAGTATATTTAGAAAGAATGGGCACCGTTTTATATTATACAGAGGGGCCATGATATATTATACAGGGGGCCATTATATATTATAGTTATACAGAGGGGCCATAATAAATAATAATTATACAAAGGGGCCATTATATATTATACAGAGGGGCCATTAAATAAAATAATTACATAAGGGGCCATTATATATTATACATAGGGGCCATTATATATTATAATTATACAGAGAGGCTATTAATAATGGTCCCTCTGTATAATTCTAATATATAATGGCCCCCCTGTATAATTATTATATATTATGGCCCCACTGTATAACTATATATTATAGTTATACAGTGGGGCCATAATATATAATAATTATACAGGGGGGCCATTATATATTAGAATTATACAGAGGGACCATTATTAATAGCCTCTCTGTATAATTATAATATATAATGGCCCCTATGTATAATATATGATGGCCCCTTGTATAATTATTATATTTAATGGCCCCTCTGTATAATATATAATGGCCCCTTTGTATAATTATTATTTATTATGGCCCCTCTGTATAACTACACTGCGTGCAGAATTATTAGGCAAATGAGTATTTTGACCACATCATCCTCTTTATGCATGTTGTCTTACTCCAAGCTGTATAGGCTCGAAAGCCTACTACCAATTAAGCATATTAGGTGATGTGCATCTCTGTAATGAGAAGGGGTGTGGTCTAATGACATCAACACCCTATATTAGGTGTGCATAATTATCAGGCAACTTCCTTTCCTTTGGCAAAATGGGTCAAAAGAAGGACTTGACAGGCTCAGAAAAGTCAAAAATAGTGAGATATCTTGCAGAGGGATGCAGCACTCTTAAAATTGCAAAGCTTCTGAAGCGTGATCATCGAACAATCAAGCGTTTCATTCAAAATAGTCAACAGGGTCGCAAGAAGCGTGTGGAAAAACCAAGGCGCAAAATAACTGCCCATGAACTGAGAAAAGTCAAGCGTGGAGCTGCCAAGATGCCACTTGCCACCAGTTTGGCCATATTTCAGAGCTGCAACATCACTGGAGTGCCCAAAAGCACAAGGTGTGCAATACTCAGAGACATGGCCAAGGTAAGAAAGGCTGAAAGACGACCACCACTGAACAAGACACACAAGCTGAAACGTCAAGACTGGGCCAAGAAATATCTCAAGACTGATTTTTCTAAGGTTTTATGGACTGATGAAATGAGAGTGAGTCTTGATGGGCCAGATGGATGGGCCCGTGGCTGGATTGGTAAAGGGCAGAGAGCTCCAGTCCGACTCAGACGCCAGCAAGGTGGAGGTGGAGTACTGGTTTGGGCTGGTATCATCAAAGATGAGCTTGTGGGGCCTTTTCGGGTTGAGGATGGACTCAAGCTCAACTCCCAGTCCTACTGCCAGTTTCTGGAAGACACCTTCTTCAAGCAGTGGTACAGGAAGAAGTCTGCATCCTTCAAGAAAAACATGATTTTCATGTACATCACACGCGTCCAAGTACTCCACAGTGTGGCTGGCATGAAAGGGTATAAAAGAAGAAAATCTAATGACATGGCCTCCTTGTTCACCTGATCTGAACCCCATTGAGAACCTGTGGTCCATCATCAAATGTGAGATTTACAAGGAGGGAAAACAGTACACCTCTCTGAACAGTGTCTGGGAGGCTGTGGTTGCTGCTGCACGCAATGTTGATGGTGAACAGATCAAAACACTGACAGAATCCATGGATGGCAGGCCTTTGAGTGTCCTTGCAAAGAAAGGTGGCTATATTGGTCACTGATTTGTTTTTGTTTTGTTTTTGAATGTCAGAAATGTATATTTGTGAATGTTGAGATGTTATATTGGTTTCACTGGTAAAAATAAATAATTGAAATGGGTATATATTTGTTTTTTGTTAAGTTGCCTAATATTTATGCACAGTAATAGTCACCTGCACACACAGATATCCCCCTAAAATAGCTAAAACTAAAAACAAACTAAAAACTACTTCCAAAAATATTCAGCTTTGATATTAATGAGTTTTTTGGGTTCATTGAGAACATGGTTGTTGTTCAATAATAAAATTAATCCTCAAAAATACAACTTGCCTAATAATTCTGCACTCCCTGTATAATATACAGGGTGGGCCATTTATATGGATACACCTTAATAAAATGGGAATGGTTGGTGATATTAACTTCCTGTTTGTGGCACATTAGTATATGTAAGGGGGGAAACTTTTCAAGATGGGTGGTGACCATGGCAGCCATTTTGAAGTCGGCCATTTTGAATCCAACTTTAGTTTTTTCAATAGGAAGAGGGTCAGGTGACACATCAAACTTATTGGGAATTTCACAAGAAAAACAATGGTGTGCTTGGTTTTAACGTAACTTTATTCTTTCATGAGTTATTTACAAGTTTCTGACCACTTATAAAATGTGTTCAATGTGCTGCCCATTGTGTTGGATTTTCAATGCAACCCTCTTCTCCCACTCTTCACACACTGATAGCAACACCACAGGAGAAATGCTAGCACAGGCTTCCAGTATCCGTAGTTTCAGGTGCTGCACATCTCTCCTTTACAGCATAGACAATTGCCTTCAGATGACCCCAAAGATAAAAGTCTAAGGGGTTCAGATCGCGAGACCTTGGGGCCATTCAACTGGCCCACGACGACCAATCCACTTTCCAGGAAACTGTTCATCTAGGAATGCTCGGACCTGACACCCATAATGTGGTGGTGCACCATCTTGCTGGAAAAACTCAGGGAACGTGCCATCTCGTATCTTCACAGCATAGACGATTGCCTTCAGATGATATGAGATGTGTAGCACCTAAAACTACGGATACTGGAAGCCTGTGCTAGCATTTCTCCTGCGGTGTTGCTATCAGTGTGTGAAGAGTGGGAGAAGAGGGTTGCATTGACAATCCAACACAATGGGCAGCACATTGAACACATTTTATAAGTGGTCAGAAACTTGTAAATAACTCATGAAAGAATAAAGTTACGTTAAAACCAAGCACACCATTGTTTTTCTTGTGAAATTCCTAATAAGTTTGATGTGTCACATGACCCTCTTCCTATTGAAAAAACAAAAGTTGGATTGAAAATGGCCGACTTTAAAATGGCCACCATGGTCACCACCCATCTTGAAAAGTTTCCCCCCTCACATATACTAATGTGCCACAAACAGGAAGTTAATATCACCAACCATTCCCATTTTATTAAGGTGTATCCATATAAATGGCCCACCCTGTATAATGGCCCCCCTGTATATTTTATATAGTGACCCCTCTGTAATATTAGGATATATAATGGCCCCCTCTGTATTATTATTATATATACACTCACCTAAAGAATTATTAGGAACACCTGTTCTATTTCTCATTAATGCAATTATCTAGTCAACCAATCACATGGCAGTTGCTTCAATGCATTTAGGGGTGTGGTCCTGGTCAAGACAATCTCCTGAACTCCAAACTGAATGTCAGAATGGGAAAGAAAGGTGATTTAAGCAATTTTGAGCGTGGCATGGTTGTTGGTGCCAGACGGGCCGGTCTGAGTATTTCACAATCTGCTCAGTTACTGGGATTTTCACGCACAACCATTTCTAGGGTTTACAAAGAATGGTGTGAAAAGGGAAAAACATCCAGTATGCGGCAGTCCTGTGGGCAAAAATGCCTTGAGGATGCTAGAGGTCAGAGGAGAATGGGCCGACTGATTCAAGCTGATAGAAGAGCAGCGTTGACTGAAATAACCACTCGTTACAACCGAGGTATGCAGCAAAGCATTTGTGAAGCCACAACACGCACAACCTTGTGGCGGATGGGCTACAACAGCAGAAGACCCCACCGGGTACCACTCATCTCCACTACAAATAGGAAAAAGAGGCTACAATTTGCACGAGCTCACCAAAATTGGACTGTTGAAGACTAGAAAAACGTTGCCTGGTCTGATGAGTCTCGATTTCTGTTGAGACATTCAAATGGTAGAGTCCGAATTTGGTGTAAACAGAATGAGAACATGTATCCATCCTCTGATGGCTACTTCCAGCAGGATAATGCACCATGTCACAAAGCTCGAATCATTTCAAATTGGTTTCTTGAACATGACAATGAGTTCACTGTACTAAAATGGCCCCCACAGTCACCAGATCTCAACCCAAAAGAGCATCTTTGGGATGTGGTGGAACGGGAGCTTCGTGCCCTGGATGTGCATCCCTCAAATCTCCATCAACTGCAAGATGCCATCCTATCAATATGGGCCAACATTTCTAAAGAATGCTATCAGCACCTTGTTGAATCAATGCCACGTAGAATTAAGGCAGTTCTCAAGGCAAAAGGGGGTCCAACACCGTATTAGTATGGTGTTCCTAATAATTCTTTAGGTGAGTGTATAATGCCCCTCTGTTTAATTATTATATATAATGACCCCTCTGTAATATTAGGATATATAATGGCCCATTATATATCCTAATATTACAGAGGGGCCATTATACAGAGTGGGCCATTATATATCCAATATTACAGAGGGGCCATTAAATATTATACAGAGGGGGCCATTATATATAATAATAATAATAATAATAATAATAACTAATATTAATAAAACTCTGCAGAGATGAGACGCGGCTGAAAGGAGGTGTCATGGCGGTCTTATCTCCAAATGAAGACGCTGAGGAAAGTCTACATCACGGGAGATGTCACTGGATGGATGAGGTATGTGGTGCTGTATTATACTGTATATTTTTTAGCGATGTATGTAATATCCAAACACATATTTGTTTCACGGTAGGGTTGGGGGGTGGATTGAGAATTTGGCCCACCCTGCTGCATCCTGGCCCCAGACTTCAGGTCACACTGTGCGTGTTCTGAATTCTGGGGCCTTATACCCATCTACTACATTATCTGTACTTAGAGAGTTATCACCATGTTATCTGTGGTGTTATATTGGACTACTACATTATCTGTAAAAGGGGCGTGTCCAAAGGTTGGGAGGGGGGGGCGCAATACATGGCTCGCCCCGGGTGCTGGCTACCCACGCTACGCCACTTGGCCACAGAGTGGCACGACGACGAGAGATAGCGGAGGTGGCAGCAGCATGAGGTGGCCTCTTCGTCTGTTCATTTATAGTAAATATGGCACAGAACAGAAGGAGAACATCCTGTGGTGCACTGAGATGGAGAGGGTCTTCGGATTCCCCCCGCACTATACGGACGTCTCAGAAATGAACCGCTGCTCCCGACAGCAGCTCCTGGGAAGGTCATGGTATGGAGCGTCCCGGTCATCCGCCATCTATTTGCCCCACTAAGGATTATGTGGAGTGAAGTCTAAATAAATTTTGTTTTTCG
The DNA here is from genome assembly GCF_905171765.1 of Bufo bufo. Lineage (NCBI taxonomy): Eukaryota > Metazoa > Chordata > Amphibia > Anura > Bufonidae > Bufo > Bufo bufo. The sequence goes on from NC_053391.1 coordinate 591,778,895, forward strand.
ACCAAAATACCTCACTAAAGATTTTACCGCATATAACTACAGCGCTGAATGCTTAATAAAATTAGTTTTTCGACCGAAATACGTCCCAAAAGGTTTTACCACATATAACTGCAGCGCTGAACGCTGAATAAATTTCGTTTTTCGACCGAAATACATCAATAAAGATTTTACCATATATAACTAACTGCAGTGCTGAACGCTGAATAAAATTAGTTTTTCGACCGAAATATGTGAATAAAGGTTTTACCACATATAACTGCAGCGCTGAACAAATATTTTTTTTTATACCGAAATACATCACTAAAGGCTTAGGACTCTCCACCTCGGCTCGCCACAAGCCATCAGTTCTCTGAAAGGTGCAGAGTCTACCACTTGGAAAGGGAGGGACTGCAGCACCAGCAACTTGGACAGCAGCACATTCAGCTTCTTCTGGCTTCTTCTATTTCAGGCGCAGATGGCTGTTTTAGGCGTAGAAAGTAGTCTAAATGTAAGAGCAAGGAAGCTGTCTTACATTTAGAAGCTACAGTGGATCCGCCAAAGTTATGTAGAGGCCTGCACCTCATAACTTCGGCGGATCCACCACCAGCCCCTTAGTTTTTAATGCAGTTGTTTGCTGTAATCAATGATAATGGTTTTAAATTTAGCCTTTCTTGCTTGCAATTTTCAACTAGGGATAAAACACCTAGGGGGTCATTTATTATGACCGGAGTTTAAGATACCGGTCCTAATATCCCCTATATATGGAGGTGGATCAGCCTGAGCTATGTAGAGGCACCAGCCTCTACATAACTTCGGCGTATCTGTAAGCCGTGTACCGGGGTGGGCTCCCCAGGATACAGCGAAGTCACGAACGAGGAAAGCAACTCCAACACCAGCTTTTGCCAAAACAGAATTTTACTTACACGTAATAATAAACACAACCACAAATGCTGAGAACATAAAATAAATTTACATACACCCAGCCCAAAGGCTGAGATCCCTGTGTTGCACAGCACGGCACCCTCTGATGGATGCCAGCGGAAATTTTGCGGTAATTTACCTACTGGCGGGCACAATTAAAACTGCCTCGCCGTACCTATAATTACCCTGAAACAAACACAAACAATTGGTTGGGTGCTCAGTACAGGCTGGCCTGCAGTGCAACACAACAGTTCACAATCTTACCGTGCTCTATATTATTCCCACTCCTATAACTAGTCTGGTAGCACATGCCTGATTATTACTCCTGAGCAAAATGCTGAACTGGATAGAGTTTGTGGGGGTGTTTATCAGCTCCCAAATGTGCAATGTCCCTTTTAGTAATGGAGCCCTTTTAATAGCAGTAGCAACTCTTTAGACCTGACAAAAAAGCAGAGACCCTAACTATCTAACTAAAGGCCTGGTCTAAGTCTCTAGGTGCCAACACTGCAGTGTGATGCGTGCACGATGATACCGACCCGGGTCTGCTCTTTATCCACTGATGTCTCTGAACCGAACAACCAGTCTCTTCAGAAAACATTAGGTCCCACAGGGTATGCAGCTTGTTCCTTAGCTCTTGTCAGCCTTTCTGGAAACAATCCTCCTTTCCCCGGACAGGATCTGGGTCTTGGACAAAAATCAGCTTCACTCAGCTGCAGCTGTAGTCACAGAGGCGGTCCTCTCACTCCTGGACCCATTAGCTTCTCTGCTCACATACAGTTCCTCAGCTCTCAGCTCGCTCCTAAGATGGCTGCAGCTCCTTCTTCATGCTCTGAAGAACCACACCTCTCATGAATATGGAAATACATATGCAGTCAGTCAGCTGTGCCTAGGAAACAACAGCATCTTGTGGCCAAACAGCAGAACGTCAGTCCAGAACATTTAATTTAATCCACACACACAGTGTTCAATCAATGAGATCTGTTTCTCAATCTCACATATCCAACGCTGCTTCTAAATGTCAGATAGCTTTCTACATTTAGACCACTAAGGTTACTTTCACATTAGCGGATCCGGGTTTTTTGCGGATCCGTCATGGATCTGCAAAAACGCTTCAGTTAAATAATACAACCACATGCATCCGTCATGAACATATGAATGTATTATGTCTTCCATAGCCATGATGGATCCGTCTTGAACACCTTTGAAAGTCAATGGAGGATGGATCCGTTTTCTATTGTGTCAACCAAATCGAACGGAATGCATTTCTATGACGGATCTCAATAGCGAAATTGAAAACACTAATGTGAAAGTAGCCTAAAACACGTCACGTCCACTTTTGCAGTAGGTGCCGGAAAAAGCCCAACGTTACCTTTTTATGCAATTAATTTAGTTATTTTTGTGAACCTCCACTGTTTATTCAGGTTCAGAGTCTTATATTCCTGGTCTGGCTGGCATTCGCAGGCCTCCTGTATACAGCATCATTTACAAATATATAATACTGAACAAACTTTATCAAATGCAGAATCTTCTCTAGAGCCCAAACGTGAGATACAAAATACACAGAAAACATCTCAGCAGACACATTTTGACATGTGGTTATCTATTAATATTTTCAGTTACAAGAAGCAGAGAGGATTTCCTGTTTTGGGTTATTTTTATCAGTTCCCATCAGTCAAAATGATGTTATGTAAAGATCATACCAGTATACAAAACGAAAACTGACATTCACTAAAACCTGTAATTCTGAGAAAGAAACTACAGATGCACAAAATATAATTAATGGCTGAGTGCATTCCGCATATTTCTACAAGAACTGGCTATTCATGTACGGGGCATGAATAGGACATGTTCTTTATTTTGCAGAACGGCCACAGAGATGTGGACAGCACACGGATGATATTTTTGTGGACCCATAGTGATTACTGGGTCCGCATGCGATCCACAAAAAAAAGCAGATCGGACATGGACCATAATTACAGTCCTGTGCATGGGGCCTTTGTTGCAGAAAATTTTCTGCAACTGAAAATCAGTTCCATTCATCTAAAAGGGGTTGTTTTGGCGGGAAGCACATGGGTACATAGTGTGCTCTCCGCATCCATTCCTGCCCCATTGAGAATGAATGGGTCTGCACCCGTTCCCGATATTGTGAAATGGATGCGGACCCATTTGCGGATGTGTGAATGGACCCAAAAACAGATAGATAGGGAATTGATTTATGGTTTTACAAACACATACATTAAGCATTTTTACCTTTAACATTAAATGGAAATTCTTCACATGAACTGTAAAACATTACATTGATCATTACATTCTTTGACATCACTAACAATTTTTGGAAAGACAATTTTGAGACTGAAAATGGATGACACCGGCTGGCATAGTTGGTGTGCCAGGACTGCTATTTAATCCTGTTTGTCAGATCGATCTAGGCCATAAGGCTCGGGCTACACAGCCCTATGTGTTGCACAACTTCTTGTCACAGAAAAATTGCGCAACATTTTTTTATAATGATAGTCAGTGGTGTCGACATGCTATGACTGCGACACGACAGTCGCAAAAATATCCATCCAGGTACGATTTTTGTGCGAACGTCACAGTCGCAGCATGGCGGAAGCAGCAGTGTGACACCATTGACCATCATTATAAAAAATGTTGCGCGACACATGCCGCGGTGTAGTTGTACTCTTTTTGTCACGCATCCTCGCCGTGTAGCTCTAGCCTTATTGATCAGTGACTACTATTGTTTGAATCTTGGTTTGCTCCATTCTACCTGCTTTCCAGGGACTAGCACTGTTACTTTCTCCCTCCTTCATCATATTAGTGTAACGGATCTCCTGGCACCCCGACTGGGTACCTCCATTGATTGATGCTCCTAGTACTTCCCGAGGACTCCAAGCACTTCACTCGATACCATAACCACCACAGACCCCACGAACCGCCGCAGCTTGGTTGGGGTCTTACCGTCCTCCACCCACGCTGGACCCAAGACCGGGCTTCAGCTTCCAGTGGGTGAACCTCTCCTAAATCCAGAGAACAGGAACCATGAACAAGCTCTTACAAGAGCTAGTAGTTATAGCCAGGGGAGTATAGCAAATCTTCAGCGAATAGCAATCCCCAGTGTCGATCAGTTACCCAAACACCAGCCTCAACATGATGAAGGGTAAAACAGGAACTCTTTATTGAACACACAAGCATTGACTTATATACACATTTTCCAACAAGGGTACTACCCCCGTGGACCTGGTTGGGAACTGAAATAGCAGCCAATGTTTTACAGTTTAAACACAAAAACTATACATTCAACAAACACAATGGCATTGTCTGTGACGCAATTAAAAAACACAATGGCATTGCCTGTGACGCACTCAATAACAGAATAGGCATGGTCTTTGACGCAATCAACAAAATACAATTACCAAAACACAATGGGCTCTGCCTGTGATACAATTAATTACCAAACATAATGGGCTAACTTAATAACTCACAGGCAGAAAACACAAATTTTTCCCCAACACACAGAAACCACCTCAAAACCCCACATATCCCCATAATTTACATCCATGGATAGCTCTAATCTAGTGATCTAGGTGAACAACATATCCAAAAATCACCCAGATCCGAGCAGGGGTTCCCGAATTCCATGGAAGTCACATTTGGCCGACCGCAAGCATGGCTTTTCTGCCCAAAACAGTTCCACAGATTTAGGCTGTGCGGCCGGTCTATCTTCTCCTTCAAAGTTAGTATATGGGCTGTAATCCTGAGGCAAGAGGCTGGCAAACAGGCCCCTCCAAAACCCAGTGGCGAGGTTATTTTCGCCACACATCTCTCCCTCCCAGGGAAGACTAACCAGATACCTGACCTCACGCCGGTCAGTACCTGAGTTAGTCTGGCAGCCCACCCACAACCAAATACTGGACCTGTTGAATTTGGTAGCCTGTCTCTGTCCAGTGAGTCCACCAAGGTTGTGTTGGTAACTGGTACTCCCGGTCTCTGTGTTGCTCCCTGGCTTGGAGTGGAGGTTGCTTTGTGGGCAGGGATCAGCGGTACTCTGCCAGCGCATCAGCTAGGCTAGTCTGTGGGGAGTCATCTTCTGAACAAGAGGATAGGTGTCACGGCGGACGTGCACTCAGACTAACAGATAAACCACCAACCAGGCTCTAGGCGAGAGGCAGGGGAAGGGTCACCTCCTAACTTATCCCTGACCTCTCTCCCTGCACTTCTCAGCCCACATGCAGACCTTTGTGGTAGGTATGATGTGTCCCCGTGCCTGGACTGAAACACCCTAAATTCCCTGAGATGGTGAAGAGGGGAAATAGGAGCAGCCTGCTCGCACAGAACCTGGATGGGAGAGATGACACCAAACAATCAAACAAGAAACCACACTTATCTCTCTGCACTGGAACAGACAACCTTTCTTCCTAGCTTCCAAGACCACAATGATTCCTATAATCCGCTCAGAGCACTGGGGTGGAGTGCTATTTAAACTCATAACCCCAACCAGTGCACCTGATGGGAGGCGGATCCAGCACGGCTCCAAAACAAAACACTAAACTCGTGCTGCTATTCTGGTCGACCTCCGCACACCGTCAGGACGGGGCATGACAGTACCCCCCCTTCTACGGGTGACCTCCGGACACCCCGGACCAACCTTATCCGGATGGGACCTTTGAAAAGCCCTCACCAGTCGGCTGGCGTTGACATCTAGGGCCGGAACCCACGTCCTCTCCTCAGGGCCGTATCCCCTCCAGTGCACCAGGTACTGAAGGGAACCCCGAAGAATTCTAGAGTCGAGAATCCTGGAGATCTCGAACTCCAAGTTTCCCTCGACTAGAAGAGGAGGAGGAGGCAATGGCAATGGTTCCACCGGTTTCACATATTTTTTCAGTAACGACCTGTGAAACACATCATGGATCCTCCAAGTCTGCGGAAGATCCAGCCGAAACGCTACAGGATTGATCACCGCAGAAATTTTATACGGACCAATAAATCTTGGACCCAGTTTCCAAGATGGCACTCTCAACTTGATATTCTTAGTGGACAACCATACCAGATTACCCACACACAGGTCCGGACCAGTCACACGTCTCTTGTCAGCCATTTGTTTATACCTCTCACCCATCTTCTCCAAATTCCCTTGAATCCTCCGCCAGATGGAGGATAAGGCAGAAGAGAATCTCTCCTCCTCTGGCATCCCAGAGGAACTAGTCCCAGAAAAGGTACCAAACTGAGGATGGAAACCGTATGCGCCAAAAAATGGCGACTTACCCGTGGACTCCTGCCTACGGTTATTCAACGCAAATTCTGCTAAGGACAAGAATAAGGACCAGTCCTCCTGATTCTCAGCCACAAAACACCTCAAGTAGGTCTCCAGGTTTTGGTTAGTACGCTCCGTCTGACCATTCGACTGCGGATGAAAAGCCGAAGAGAAAGAAAGTTGAATGCCAAGCCGAGAGCAGAACGCCCTCCAAAACCTGGAGACAAACTGCGTGCCCCTATCAGAGACCACATCCGAAGGAATACCATGCAATTTCACAATATTATCCACAAAAATCTGCCCCAGAGTCTTAGCGTTAGGCAGACTAGTTAGTGATATAAAGTGAGCCATTTTACTGAAACGGTCAACTACCACCAAAATCACTGTTCTCCCGGAGGAACTCGGCAGATCCGTAATGAAATCCATAGACAAATGCGTCCAAGGACGAGACGGAATAGACAATGGAAGAAGTGAACCAGCCGGTCAAGTATGAGCAACCTTTGACCGAGCGCAGGTTTCACAGGCTGTCACGTAATTCTCAATGCTCTTATGTAACCCTGGCCACCAGAATCTCCTGGACACCAGATCACAGGTGGACTTACCACCAGGATGTCCAGCAAGGACAGTATCGTGATGTTCCTTGAACACCTTGTATCGCAGGCCCTCAGGAACAAACAACCTCCCTGGGGGACAAGAACCAGGAGCCCCCTCCTGGGCTCCCAACAACTCCATCTCCAATTCAGGGTATAGAGAGGAGACCACCACCCCATCCGCTAAAATCGGCGCAGGATCCTCTGAATCACCTCCCCCAGGAAAGCTGCGAGACAAGGCATCTGCCTTGACGTTCTTGACCCCTGGGCGAAAGGTAACCACAAAATTGAACCTAGTAAAAAACAGTGACCATCTGGCTTGCCTAGGGTTCAGACGCTTGGCAGATTGCAGGTATGCCAAATTCTTATGGTCTGTATATACCGTAACGGGGTGAGCTGCCCCTCCAACCAGTGGCGCCATTCCTCAAAGACCAACTTGATAGCCAACAACTCTCTATCTCCAACATCATAATTCCTCTCGGCGACTGAGAGCTTCTTGGAGAAAAAGGCACACGGGACCCACTTGCCAGGGGATGAACCCTGTGACAGTACCGCTCCAACCCCCACCTCTGATGCATCAACCTCCACTACAAATGGCTGACACACATCCGGCTGCACCAGAATGGGAGCAGACGCAAAACACTCCTTAATAGCCGAAAAGGCCTGCTATGCCTCATCCGACCAGACAGAGACGTCGGCGCCCTTTTTGGTCATATCAGTGAGAGGTTTTACTATGGTAGAATAGTTTGAAATAAATTTTCTATAATAATTTGTAAACCCCAAGAACCGCATCAAGGCTTTCTGATTCTCTGGTCGGTCCCATTCCAGAACCGCCCGGACCTTCTCGGGGTCCATACGAAAACCAGAATCAGAAAGCAGGTATCCCAAGAACAGAAGCTCTTGCACCGCAAACAAACATTTCTCCAATTTAGCATATAATTTATTCTCCCGAAGGATCGTCAAAACCTGTCTCACATGATCCTGATGGGTCTTCAGATCAGGAGAGTAAATTAAAATATCATCCAGGTAAACTACTACGAACCTCCCCACCAAAAGATGAAAAATGTCATTGACGAATCGCTGAAATACTGCTGGCGCATTCGTCAACCCAAAAGGCATAACCAGGTTCTCAAAATGACCCTCATGCGTATTGAAGGCCTTTTTTTCACTCATCCCCCTCCTTGATTCTGATCAGATTGTAGGCCCCTCTCAAATCCAACTTGGAGAACACCTTGGCTCCAACAATCTGATCAAAATGGTCAGAGATCAAAGGCAGGGGATATGGATCCCGGACTGTAATACGGTTCAATTCCCGAAAATCCAAACACGGTCTCAGTGATCCATCCTTTTTCTTCACAAAGAACAACCCCACTGCCACTGGAGACTTAGATGGTCTAATATGCCCTTTTGCCAAACTCTCGGCGATATACTTTCGCATGACCTCTCTTTCGGGTTGAGAAAGGTTATAAAGCCGAGACTTTGGCAACTTAGCCCCTGGGACGAGATTGACTGGACAATCATAGTCACGATGAGGGGGCAATTCCTGAGCCCTACCCTCCGAAAAGACATCAGCAAAATCTGAGAGATACGGAGGTAAAACCGTAGTGGACACACCAGAGATAGAAGTGCCAAAACAATTATCCGAACAAAACTCACTCGAACCGATGATTTGTCTCGCTTGCCAGTCTATAATTGGGTTATGTTTAGTCAACCATGGCAACCCCAAAACTATAGGAGCTGGCAAATCCTTCAAGACAAAACAAGAAATAATTTCAACATGTGAATCACCCACCCTTAAGTGAATACCATGAACAATGTGAGTAAGGCTTCTTTGAGAAAGAGGGGAAGAATCAATTGCAAAAACACGAATCTCGTTCTCTAAAGTGCAAGTACTTAGTCCTAAATCTTGAAGGAAAAGAAAGTCAATTAGGTTAACACCAGCACCACAATCAAGGAACACCTCTAAAAAAACATTTCTTGACTCCAGCGCCACCATAGCTGGAAGGAGAAAACGGGAACTGCAGGGAGTTTGCATACCTGCCTGCTCCACCACACCATTCATGCTACCAAGTGTCAGGGAAGTTTTTTTTTTCTTTTTCTCTACCACCTGTGGTTTAACATAAGGACAAGCAAAAACAAAATGACCACTCTTTCCACAATAGTAACATAGTTTGTGCGATTTCCTAAAGTCTCTACTATCCGAATGGAAAGAAATCTGACCCAATTGCATGGGTTCCTCCGCTACCCCCGCGTTACCTGTAACATCACCCGGGGAGGCAATAGAGACAAAACCACTCACAGAAGGGATACCTTGTGCAGGAGAAGCCCTATACCTCTCTATGATACGTACCAAAGATCTGGCTTCTTCCGTACCAATCCCCGGAAGAAGCCAGATCTGCTGGCGAAACGGCGTTGGGTCAGGAGTCGGCCGAGAGATCTCTGCACCATTCAGGGTATGTTTATACTTTGTCCTTTTTATTTCAACCTCAATCTCTACAATCGCCTCCTTTGCACTTCGTTTGGGGCGTTGCTGCTATGAGGTTTTGAGGTATGCTCTTTCAGCTAGCATTCTTTTTCCCTTTTATTTCGTGCATCGATCTCCCGGACTCTCCTTGGGCCCTGCTACTCATCTGTGTGTCCCGCCTTGTGCTGCCTGTTTTATTATATATGTATGTATTGTTTATATGTTTATATATACTTACAATAAAGTTGTTTGGATCTTCATACATATGTAAGTTATTTTCATTCATCTCTATGATACGTCTGTCTAGCCGTACTGCTAACGACATGGCGTTCTCCAAAGAGTCTGGGTATTCATGAAAAGCAAGGGCATCCTTCAGATAACCCCTGACAAAACTGGCTACGTAACGCAGGATCATTCCACTCTGATTCAGCAGCAACACAATAAGCCTCTGCAGTATGTTCCCCCTGAAATAAATTACGTAATCTCGACTCTGCCATCGAGACCCGATCTAGGTCATCGTAGATTAATCCCAGAGCCTTAAATAATTCCTCCACCGACCGGAGCGCCCGAGAACCAGGCGGCAGAGAAAAGGCCCAGGATTGCGCGTCCCCTTTAAGCAGAGAAATAATTATTCCTATCCTCTGACCCTCATCACCTGATGATGATGGACGCAGCCGAAAGTACAATTTGCAGGACTCTCTAAAACGGACAAAGACATCCGTACCCCCTGAAAATCGATCAGGAAGACCCACTTTAGGCTCCACACAAACTTGACCTCCTCCTGATGCCAGAGCACTCTGACACCGTGCGACCGAACCACGCAGCTCCGCAACCTCTAGGGATAGCCCCTGCATGCGGTCAACTAATGCTTCAATTGACGCCATTACAAAACCGCTGAGTACTGACAGTCAAAGTTTTGGGCGGATTATAATGTCACGGCGGACGTGCACTCAGACTAACAGATAAACCACCAACCAGGCTCTAGGCGAGAGGCAGGGGAAGGGTCACCTCCTAACTTGTCCCTGACCTCTCTCCCTGCACTGCTCAGCCCACATGCAGACCTTTGTGGTAGGTATGATGTGTCCCCGTGCCTGGACTGAAACACCCTAAATTCCCTGAGATGGTGAAGAGGGGAAATAGGAGCAGCCTGCTCGCACAGAACCTGGATGGGAGAGATGACACCAAACAATCAAACAAGAAACCACATTTATCTCTCTGCACTGGAACAGACAACCTTTCTTCCTAGCTTCCAAGACCACAATGATTCCTATAATCCGCTCAGAGCACTAGGGTGGAGTGCTATTTAAACTCATTACCCCAACCAGTGCACCTGATGGGAGGCGGATCCAGCATGGCTCCAAAACAAAACACTAAACTTGTGCTGCTATTCTGGCCGACCTCCGCACAATGTCAGGACGGGGCATGACAATAGGGGAGGGCAGAGGCCAACTGTGCTTTGCCCAGATGCCAGCTCTTCCACTGGGGTAGCCTGTGGGGAGTCAGCCTCTGGACAAGAGGATAGAGGAGGGCAGAGGCCGACTGTGCTCTGCCCACATGCCAGCTCTTCCGCTGGGGTAGCCTGTGGGGAGTCAGCCTCTGGACAAAAGGATAGAGGAGGGCAGAGGCAAACTGTGCTCTGACCACATGCCAGTTCTTCCGCTGGGGTAGCCTGTGGGGAGTCAGCCTCTGGACAAGAGGATAGGGGAGGGCAGAGGCCAACTGTGCTCTGACCAGATGCCAGCTCTTCCGCTGGGGTAGCCTGTGGGGAGTCAGCCTCTGGACAAGAGGATAGGGGAGGGCAGAGGCCCACTGCACTCTGACCAGATGCCAGCTCTTCTGCTGGGATGGGGTCAGGAAATCCTACCCCCAGTACCTTGTTGCGGATCAGCTGTGGAGAGGAGGGATCGCTTACCTCCTCCTCCTGGCATTCCTGCGGGGTTGGTGGGGGATCTGTAACGGCCGTCCAGCATCCCAGTAGGCCTGGTGCAGAGACTGCGGTCCTATCTGCACCATCAGAGTTAGGGGTGCTGTCCCCCTGTGGTTGGGGAGAGAGACCGGTTGTCTCCTCTCCCATCAAGGTACACTGCCGCTGGGGAATGGAGACGATGCTCTTCTCTCCCTGAAAAACATACTGCCGCTGGGGAGCAGGACCGACTGTCCCTACTCCCTAAAAATCCGGCTGCCGTTGGGGATTTGGGCCGACTGCCCAGCATCCCTGTAGGGCCGGTGGAGAGACCTCAGTCCCATCTCCACCTGCCATATGGGGTTCCCCCCAGGACCAGTCTATGAGGTCCCCTACCTCTGCAGCTGGTACTGAAGCAGGGGATACTTCAGTCGGGTCTTCCCAGCTGTAGGGTTGTAGGTCTGGGATTGACACCCAGCTCTCCGGCAGTGTATATTGGGGCCGAATTGAGATGAGGAAGTATTGGTAATCCTGCTCCAGCTCCTACTACATTGTCACTAGAGATGCCAGGTCTTGTCTCACCTCTCTCGCTGTAGCCCAATCATGCATAGCCTCCCTGTAGTCATAGATATCCCAAAACCGGGACTCTCCAGAATCTCCGAAATCCGGTTCTGAGAAGGAATCAAACAACAGGCCAGGGCCATCATAATCCTTACCCTCGGGTCTGTCGTGCTCAGCCATCTAGGCGGAGTGCCGAATCACATACCACCAGAGTGCCTGGTAGGCGTTGTCTAGCCAAAGCTCCTTCCATACCAGGCTCTTGAGTTCTGTCACCCACTCATCCAGGGGCTGCTCTCCCAGAAGGGGCATTCGTGGGGCCACTCGCATCCGCAACTGCTGCTCCTCACTGGGGAGACTCTAGCCCCTCCGACGCTGTACATCTTCCAGGGCCTCGTGCCAGGCGCCTTTCCAGACTGCATCTGTCCAGTCCGGGTCATCCTCCTCCTCGTAGTGAAACGCTGTCCGAAGACTAGCCGATTCCATCCTGCTGTAGCCAGGGGCGCTGTACGGATACTAGTGTTGCCATCAATATACTCCACGAACAGTGTCTCCGAGCTGCTTCTCCTCACACTAGGACGCATCCCACTGCTGCCACCACTGTAACGGATCTCCTGGCACCCCGACTGGGTACCTCCTTTGATGGATGCTCCTAGTGCTTCCCGAGGACTCCAAGCACTCCACTCGACACCATAACCACCACAGACCCCACGAACTGCCGCAGCTTGGTTGAGGTCTCACCGTCCTCCACCCACGCTGGATCCAAGACCGGGCTTCAGCTTCCAGTGGGTGAACCTTTCCTAAATCCAGAGAGCAGGAACCATGAACAAGCTCTTACAAGAGCTAGTAGTTATAGCCAGGGGAGTATAGCAAATCTTCAGCGTATAGCAATCCCCAGTTTCGATCAGTTACCCAAACACCAGCCTCAACATGATGAAGGGTAAAACAGGAACTCTTTATTGAACACACAAGCATTGACTTATATACACATTTTCCAACAAGGGTACCACCTCCGTGGACCTGGTTGGGAACTGAGGACATAACATAGCAGCCAATCCTTTACAGTTTTACAGTTTAAACACAAAAACTATACATTCAACAAACACAATGGCATTGTCTTTGAAGCAATCAACAAAATACAATTACCAACACACAATGGGCTCTGCCTGTGATACAATTACCAAACATAATGGGCTAACTTAATCACTCACAGGCAGAAAACACACATTTTTCCCCAACACACAGAAACCACCTCAAAACCCCACATATCCCCATAATGTATGCATTCATGGATGGCTCTGATCTGGGTGAACAACATATCCAAAAATCACCCAGATCCGAGAAGGGGTTCCCGAATTCCATGGCTTTCCTGCCTAAAACAGTTCCACATATTTAGGCTGTGCGGCTGGTCTACCTTCTCCTTCAAAGTTAGCATATGGGCCATAATCCTGAGGCAAGAGGCTGGCAAAAGGGCCTCTCCAAAACCCAGTGGCGAGGTTATTTTCGCCACAATTAGTTAGTAATTCTACCACCATTTGGTGTTGGCTTGAGAGTAGCAACCACATGTGGGGGAATAGAAGTAGTAAAGGCACTGAGATTCCAGTCTCTGCACTTAGGTGAAGCCAATGCCAAACCATTTATGATTTTGGTTATACAGCTAAGATTTCTAAGGATAACCCCTCATTCGTAGGTCAGTGTTTGTTCAGTGATTTCCATCAGTGATTTTGAGCCAAAGCCAGGTGCGGCTCTAAACCCAGAACAGGTGCAGATCATTCTATTATACCTTATCTCCGTGGAGGCTCCATTCCTGGTTTTGGCTCAAAATCACTGATGGAAACCATTGACCAAAGCACTGATGTGTGAATGAAGGGATATTTTGGGGGCTATGCTACTACAAAAAAAATCAGGAATATATATATTTTAGTAACATAATCTCAGGATTCAAGAGGATCACCTACAGCAGGTTTCACCTTGATAATTCAAAATGATCTTTTTAGTGATTTCTTCATTTTCTTAGCAACCACAACAAATCTAGCAATTCTTTCAGTAAAGGAAGAAAAAAGGGAGAAATGGTGCTCTTCTATGGTAATATCGGCAGGAGTGCTCATCCATAAGTGTTGTGCATACATATCAGCACAACAAAATATTTAGCGTGTGGAGGGTTACTTTCAAAGTCACCAATGCTGCATGTTCCTGAAGTTGACAGTGAGTATCGACCTGGAGGTATATCGACCTGGAGGTATATCTCAATTCTCAAATGATATAAACTTCTTACATTGAGCACTGCCACTTGTGGAATGAAAAAATACAAGCGGCTGCAAGAGTTCTAAAGAACTGGATTAATTATTCATAAAATGCTACTCATTTCAACATCATACAAATTCCTGATAAAGACCTCCATATGAGGTTGAAACATGTAGAAATTTATGAATAGAATTAATGGAATGAACAAAACTAGTTCTTCAGAGCTCTTAAAACTCAACTTGACATGTTTCTTTGGTCCATATAGACTGACTGCAAAAAATAACGCAGCAAGAAGTTGATAGAACTGAATGAAACCTTATAAGTGTGAATGTAATGATAATATATGTAAGTGATTACAATATGAGAGCAAAAGGATAAGTTTATTGGGGGAAAACTGTACAACAGAAAGCAGGCTCTAGTACCCGTTTGGCCACCTCTTGCCTGGATACAAGATCCTGCAGCACATTTGCCCACAGATGTTACAGCTGCGCCTGCATATCCTGCACTCTTATAGGTCGCTGATGCTGGTGCCCCAGCCGGTCCCATAAATGCTTCATTAGAGAAAAATCTGGCAACCGGGAGGCCAAGGAAGTGTTGCAATCTGGCAGAGACATTCCTGTTAAACCCTTGCTGTGTATTGGTGAACATTATCTTGGTGAAAAATAGCAGGTGGAAGCCCACCCATTAAAGGCAACACATGTGGCTGCAGAATGTCCTGCACATATCACTGAGCTACTAAGGGTGACCGACTTTTGTATGCAATCGCCCCCCAGATCATCATGCCAGCAGTTTGGACAGTGTATTACTCCATAGCAAAGACAGTATTGAAGTACTTACCACAAGGCCTCCATACCCAAGTTCAACAGTTGTGGGATCCCAAACAAAATCTGGACATTTAAGGCAGGACATTTAATGGGCACCAAAACACCAAATTTCCTTTTGCTAAGACCCTTGGTCTAGGCAGAGACACAGGTGTGTAATGAAGGTGCTACCGGTGTCTGGATGGTCGACAACAAAACTGTGGGAGCTGCTCATGCTTTTCAGCAGATCAAATGAACCTCTCTACTGGTGGTATGTCTGGGCCATCTGGAATGGGCCTAAATTGGGGAAAGTTTGCTAAAATAACAATCCTGCTTCTCTTAATCCAATGATGCACCTCCTCTCAAGGTCTTACTGCTAGGCAAAATGTTTACAAGTGCATCACAGAGGCATGTGTAGCATTCAACAATCTCTCCCGGGAGGTATACTACCCAAAAGTAGCCTCTAAGAGCCTTTTTATAAGACAGCAGAGAAACCACTTTTACACCATCTTGTGGCAAGACCCAATGTCTAATCAGACCACATCTGTAATCATTTACATATCTGCTGAGAAATAACTTCATGCCAAGGTTTGCAGCAATCTGACATTTCTCTTTGGATCTTTTTTTGTCAATGAGTCAATAACAGCACAACAGTAAGAAGTTTTTCTATTGGTTTTGTTATACAACAAACCTAATTGAGGTGGAAATCACCAGCTGCAAAATTTTCACTTTCATTTTTGCTATGGTGGCATTGAAGCCCAATGTTCCCTATTGTTCTTATCAAAGAATTATTTATCAAAATTGTTTGCAATTTAAGGACAATGCCAATGTCTTTCAACAGATGGTAATTAATATGCAGTTTGTATGTAATGTGGGGATTTGCTCTGGTAGGCAGGCTTGCGGACGCAGTACAGAGGCAATGACAACGTCTTTAACTTAAACAGTGCAGTGTTTTATTCACACATACGTAAAGTGACAACAAAAAAGGCAGTTTCAGGGAAAAACAGTCACCTTGAATCTGGTGTTTGTTCACACCAGGCTGCAGCACATAAGTCCTTGGGTGAAGCAGAAGTCCACGTGCTTTTTCCCAAACAATGTAGCAGGCCTTAGTCCCGGCCCAAACTCTCAGGCTCAAACACCCAGACTGACAAAGCTCCACTATCAGATGGAGGATAATCCACACAGCTGAGACTGCTGGCTGTTTTTTTTTATCCCAAACCAAAACCCGGCCTGGAACTTGGGGAACAGCCACCCACCCTGCACTTTGGCTGCTCCCAGTAAGAGATGGCCCGGATCGGCTTTACAGACACACTAAATACTCAATAGTGTCAGGCAGCACTAGTTGCCACTGACACTTACAATTACCAGCTCTTACCTCACCTAGGCCAGGAACCTCGGTGACACATATCTTCCGTCAATGACGGCTCCTTGCGCTTTTCTACAGTAAATACATTTTTTGCAGGGAAGCTCCACCTTGAAGTCAATTTAAATAATAGAAATAATTGCATTCTATAATAATCATTCGCATTTTAAAATGAGAGCAATCAGGTATTGAATTGCAAGTCTCTGAGGAATTCTAAATTTTGACTGGCTGTTATGGGTATTGGTTGTGGAACCACTGTGCCAACTGACAGATTTAGCTTTGAGCTAAACCTAAGAGTGTTATCGTGGTGGGTCCCTGGGTTTGACCCTTTAAGTCCTATATAGGGATCTGGTCTTCGTTGCAGGGAATGTACCAGGCTGCTACCTCTTGGAGTAGTCTGCGTGTGGTTGGCTGCTAACCTATTGGGGTTAAGAGACACTGGTGACACTGGGAGGTCAGGGTAAGCAAAGTATGTACAAATCCGAGAAACAGGTCCAAAGTCAAGACAGGCAGCAAAGGGTCAATATGGTAATCAGGAGCAGGTCAGGGAGCGGATAATCAGAATCCAGGAACAGGCAGAAATCGGTACATGGGAAGATAATTAGATACATCACACCTTAGTAGGAACGAGCAGACTGTTGAACCTATTGCTCATGCAGAAAATAAAACAAATACCATTGCATACATAGCAAAAGCTGTTTAACATTTGAAACAGGCTAGCAGTTTTACATGGAACCAAAGGAGGGTTTAACCCTTGCAATATTTCAGAATGAGTTGAGGTTTAATAAAGAATATCCCCAATAGACATGCAGGAAACCGGTGCCTGGGCCTGTGGCCAGCGCGATGGACCTGCGTTGGACACAGGGTGAGTGGAGTGGTGCTTGCACCCACCTGAAGTAGTAGGGGAGGGGCAGGCACGGGTTGCTGTCGTAACACTTGTTAACCCCAGAAACTTCTCACCTGTGGCCCCAAGCTTTGACAAAATAGGCCCCTAATGCCATATGGCTTTAACTGAAGATTTCCACCAGAAAAGGGTATTTTTTTTTAAACTCATTATTCATAGATAACAATTTTTGGCAGTTTTCTTTTGGCAGTGCTATGCCAATGTAATTTAAGTACAATGTTTTGTTCTTCTGTAGCAGTCAGCACAAATGATAAGAACTTCTATATAAATAGATAATCTATTGTCAGTTTACTGCAAAGAAATCTTCATAATAGTAGGTGTAGAATTGGGATGACAACATGACTGTTCTCTTTGTTCTATTAATAGGCCTAGAAAAGGATTCCCACAGAAGAGCATTGCATTAGTTAGTGTAATGTGTGATGCTGTAACTGAGTCACTGCAGGAGGGTCTCGCTCTGGTCGCAGTAGTGGCCTGCTGAGAGAGATAAGCAAGACTGTCTGCTGTGCTAAAAGAACAAAGAGGGAGCAAATGAAGACCGAGGACAGGAAGGAGAATACATGGAGTGACTTTGAAAAAAATACATAGAATATCCCCTTAAAAGACAGCAAAAGATAACCCAATATGGAGCTGACTTTGGAGGTAATCATATTTTTAATGTAATAATGTATTAGATAGTGTTGAGCGCGAATTTTAATCGCGAATATCGCCACTTCAAGAATTTGCGAATATTTAGAATATAGTGCTATATATTAGTATTCGCGAATAGTGTTGAATATTCTAAATCGCGAATTTATCGCGAATATATTACATTGCCGATTTTCACAATCAAGTAAACAATGACTGGAGATCACGAATTCCCGAATTTGCGGCGAATATTCGGCCAAAAATTCACGAAATATTGCGAATTCGAATATTGCCTATGCCGCTCATCACTAGTATTAGACCTAAGTGATTATATATCTTTATGTGCAATTATAACAACAAACATTACAAATACAATGCAATTAAAAGGGAAGTGCATATCTTCTGCATAGATTGTGGGCCCTCAGCATAATCTCCATCAAATGGCCCATAGAATCCCAGTCTGATACTGTGCATTAAAGGGGTATTCCCATCACATACAATGGGGGCATATCGCTAGGATATGCCCCCATTGTCTTATAGGTGCGGGTCCCACCTATGGGACCCGCACCTACAACGGGAACGGAGCGGGGAGAGCTGTGGCTGGAGGACCCCGGGGTCCGTCCACCACCGAGCTCTGCTCTCTGCTGCTCCCATACAAGTTAACGGGAGTGCACTGCGCACACGCGGCCCCTGCTCCCATTCATTTCTATGGGACAGATGGAAATAGCTGAGCCAGAGCCCCATTGAAATCAATGGAGGGCGGCTGTGCATGACCAGTGCGCCCTCCACTCATTTCCCCGCCCCGTTATCTTTGTAGGTGCGGGTCCTAGCGATATGCCCCTATTGTATGTGATGGTAAAACCCCTTTATTGATACCAAAACATGTTCCAAAGTTATTAGACCATTAACATACCAAGCTTATTCGTTATCTAGTGCTTGACTTTTGACTTTTCCAAAGGCTTTACTGGGCAGCCTTTTAAAGCATCAGTCCTTTTGCACATATACTATGTGTAACACCCCAGAGTTGTGTTACTACACGCCTCTACCCCGCTACTATCTTCTAAGATCCTTTATACTGTTATCTGATGTAATTTATATTATGTCTCCCAGAAATATGCATAAAACTATGTTAAATGTAATGGTTCATGTTATTATCCTGGTTACCAGCAGGTGGCAGCAACTCATTGGCAGGGACAAGTTATAGTTTAGTGTATCTAAGCTGGAATGGTTTATTCCAGCTTAGCTCCCCCCTCTGTTAAGAGGTGGGCTGGACCCACATCCTGCAGTATGGGTGGAGAAGGAAGGTTCCAGCCACCCCATGCTAGGGAAAGGCTGTGTGATAGTGTTCAGGAGAACCGCTTCTTAGGGAAGACAGCGAGGACATAGCCTCGGCTCAGATATGTCCATATATATTCCCCAGCTAGAGCATCTTTAGCGCTGCTGAATGAAGAAGCAGAATCCACAGACAAACTCCAGAGTTCCAGGAAGAGAGCATCCCCTGAGAATCCATCTGTGAGATAAGTCCAGAGTCCTAGGAGAAGCTTATTCCTCCTCAGCTACTGTAGTCTCTCCCCACACAGCAGAAGTTACAGATAAGTGCAGAAGCTAATCCTGCCACAGTTACAGAGCTACCAAGCAGACGATTTATCCTGAAAGCTCCACATTTAAAGCAGAAGTACTCATTCCTACCAATCATTGCCAAAACCTGCTGGGACCAAGAGACCAAAGCTGTCTACTGTTTGGATGCAAGTTATTTCAAGTAAAGCAATATTTGAACTTCATCTAAAGGTCTGGACATCATTTATTCTGCAAAGTTCCTCTATTACTCCTACTATCACTGCACTCAAATTTATTGCAAGGGAGCCAGGAGCCTGGAGTCTGGCCATACCCAGGTAGGAGACACCGTGACACAATTATCACCACCCTATAGAGACATTATAGGCCATTACACCACTATGGCATTCCTAACCTGGGACGTGCGTTATAACACCTTGGAAGGGCCCTGGGATAGTACCCTGCATATGTTTTTGGGCCGATAAAATATAGAAGGAGCTAAAATACAGAATATGTTATCAGCTATGTGGAAAAGATGATTTGTTTGCTTTTGTCTGTTTTCAGTAGGGCTTGTATCTGTGAATATTAATGATGGCAACATCTCCACATATGACAACTACCAAATATGTAGGAGGTGATCGTTACCTGGCAGGTTTTGTTTTTGTTGAATAACACTTTTTGGCTGACTATTTGAGGTGAATTAAGTTATTCTCAGGTTTCAGAAGAGAAATAGGATATTAAAATATTATTGATTTCTGCACAGTCCAAGACTGAAGATCAGTGGATTCAGTCTGATGGTGCAGTACCTGAAAACACATTCATTGCAAAAAGGTTAATTTTGTAATGTACAATTGTTAAGTGGAATGTCGATATTTATTGTATTTTTGAACTCAGCAATATTGTATGGATAAGTCAGGGTTTATCACCTTGATGTAACCCCTTCGAGGTTGCTAGGAGATGGACCTTGGTCTTCCTACCTTAAAGGAAATGTAATCAAAGTTTTTTTTCTGCCAGTTAAAACCAGATAGTAACACATATCCTTTTTTTCTAATCTCTTTTTATTTTTTATTGCAGTTTTTTTAATTTCATTTCCTGAACCCGATTATGGGGGTGGTCATCTTGCCCGAGCTGCATTTAGAAAGCATTAATTGCTTTACAGCACAGTGGTCAGGAGGGGACCTCATTGACTTCTATGGGAGAGTTTTCTTGGCATGCTCTGAGACCTGTGCACAGGACATTGTACAAAGAAAGAATAGATAAGAACATAAGATTTGACAATCACCTATTGTGAATGGTGGATCCTATCTTATCTGTCATTCTAATACTGCCTGTAATAATATTACCTCTTTGTATAGATAAGCAGCTAACTGCAGTAAAATGATCTGAACAGACCAAGAAGTGGAGTCTATTATTATTCTTATTATTCTTAGTGGCCAGTGCGAAAACTACAGGATTTTATGTTTTTTTTTTAAATATACATAGTAAAAAGAAAATTATCAAAAATTATTTAATAATATATTAAACATAAAAATGTAATTTAAACAATAGGTCAATTTCTGATGACACAGTTCCTAATTCTGTACCCCTCTGCCTGGGAATTACAGAAATATACTAAGCACCTCAATTGCATGCCTAAGGTTCTGAGACTTTATAAAGACAGAGAAGAGGAGTACCCCAATCATTGCTGCTATCCATCAATACATTGCTATTGGGAAAGAATTGCACTGTGATCTGCTGTTGGAATTGTGCCTTGATACTGTTGTATTTACTACTACTCCTATTCTGCACTTTAGTAAAGAGAGACCTGTTTATTTGAACAGACTGGCCTGGTCACTGACTTCACTCACCATAAACCGGCCACTGCACCTGCATCCACAATCCTGCCTTGCATCCAGCCAACAGACTTAGCACCAAGGGCCTCAACTGCCACCAGGCAGGAGTCCTGACACCAGGGTGTGCCTTAAGGCAAGAAAGGGTGCATCCACCTACCACTGCACAGTCCTAGTAAGTATCGATCTGAGGATTGCTACTGTGTTCCATGTGCACCGCCATAACCACTTCCACTCCTATCCTCAACTTGCTCCTTCTGGGCTTGCTGCAATAGTAAAAATTCTGATAACGTACAGTAATTTCTGTATACTGTATATTAACTGGAGAGTAGAGTTGAGCGGACACCTGGATGTTCGGGTTCGACGGGTTCGACCGAACTTCACAAAAAAGTTAGAGTTCGGGACCCGAACTTGACCCCGAACCCGAACGCCATTGAAGTCAATGGGGACCCGAACTTTTGAGCACTAAAATGGCTGTAAAAATGTAATGGAAAGGGCTAGAGGGCTGAGAATGGCATCAAAATGTGGTTAAGAGCATGGCAAGTGCTCTGCAAACAAATGTGGATAGGGAAAAGACTTTTGAATAACATAAAATACGCAAAAATAAAAAATAATAATCTTGATCTAGGAGGACGAGGTCCATATAGAGTAGTAGGTTGAGGAGGCAGTGGATGTAGCGGTGTAGGTGCAAGCGGCGGTGGAGGAGGAGGAGGTAGCCTATACTGCTTTTTTGTTTTAAATTTATTTATATTTTTTTAAATTAGGGTACACCCCAAAACATTGGGAATTATAAGTCGTGCTAAATACAGGTTCAGACAATACACTGGCTGCAGGGCAGGCCAGCACCTCCAAGGCGCAAAGGGCAAGCTCAGGCCATGTGCCCAATTTGGAGACCCAGAAGTTGAAGGTGGCAGACCCATCATTCAGTACGTGTAGGCATGTGCTCACATACTGCTCCACTATGTTGCACGTCCCCGTGATGTCCACGATCCAATTGGATATCTTCTCTAGCAACTTTCGATGTTCTTTTATGCGCCTACCATGGTGATCACGGGTGGCAGGGAATCAGGGTTCCAGGCCGGAGAGGGAGCCTGAGAAAGGGATACCACATCCAAGGGAGGTCAATGGATGAAATTTAATGTAATTGAGCGGAAATGTGGGACAAAGTATTGAAGCCGAAGCTTCCAAGTTAAGGAGGGGGCGCGCGGCAATTACCCACTCCCGACTCGGGCAGGTAGTGACAATAAATAACAATACAGGACTCTTAAGATGCCCTGTTATTTGAATGATTAATAAAAAATTATAGGGAATGTCACTGGGGTATTTTGGATTTGGAAACGTTAGCCAGGAGAGGCCCTGCTGCCGCTTTGTTGACTCTAGATAACTTCTGCCTGATCGCACGTTCCTGTGACGTCCACCATCTATTTGGATATCTTCTCTATCAACTTTCGATGTTCTTTTCTGAGCCTACCATGTTGATCACGGTTATCGGCGAATTAGGGTTCCACACCGGAGAGGGAGCATGAGAAAGGGAGACCACATCCAAGGGAGGTCAATGGCTGCAATGAGATGTAGCGGAAATGTGGGACAAGTTATTAAAGCAGTAGGATCGAATGAAAAGGGCCAATTAAAGATGAATTTTAGAAATGTAAGTCCCTGTCACCTATGCAGAGCAGTGGTTTTTCATCGCCAGAAATGGGTTTATGTCACCCACCAATGGAAACGATTATTTTTACAAATTTCGGTCCCTGTCACCTATGCAGAGCAGGAGTTTATTCACGGTAAAAATTGTAAAATGTCAACCCAAGAATGTAACAGAAAAATTAGTGAAATTTATTAACCTGTCTACTAGGTAGAGCAGGGGTCTTTCACAGACAAAAATTGTTGAATGTCACCCGAAAATGTAAAAGAAAAATTTGTGAAATTTATTAAGCTGTCAACTACTGTAGGTAGAGCAGGGGTATATCACAGCCAAAAATTGGTGAATTTCACCCGGAAATGTAAGACAAATTAGTGATTTTATTTTTTTTCTGTCTACTATGTATAGCAGTGGTATATCACACCCAAAAATTGGTGAATTTCACCCGAAAATGTAAGACAAATTAATGAATTTTTTTACCTGTCTACTAGGTATAGCAGTGGTATATCACACCTAAAGATTGGTGAATTTCACCCGAAAATGTAATAAATTAGTGATTTTTGTTTTACCTGTCTACTAGGTATAGCAGTGGTATATCACACCCAAAAATTGGTGAATTTCCCCCGAAATTGTAACAAATTAGTGAATTTTTTTTACCTGTCTACTAGGTATAGCATTGTTATATCACACCCAGAAATTGCTGAATTTCACCCTAAAATGTGACAGACAAATTAGTGATTTTTTTTTACCCGTCTACTAGGTATAGCATTTCGGCCATGCTAACCCTGTCTTCTGAGGTGCTGGCGGTGCCCCAGTTGCGTTGGCGACCTCTTCCTCCTCCTCTGCCTTCGCCTTGTGCTTCCACTGTGCCCCCGCTGTCAGGTGGGAATGCCACCAGCAGCGCGTCTACCAGCGTGCGCTTGTACTTGCGCATCTTACGATCACGCTCCAGTGAGGGAATTAAGGACGGTACGTTGTCCTTGTAATGGGGATCCAGCAGTGTGGCCACCCAGTAATCAGCACAAGTTAGAATGTAAGCAACTCGGCGGTTGTTGCGGAGACACTGCAGCATGTAATCGCTCATGTGTGCCAGGCTGCCCAGAGGCAATGAAAAGCTGTCCTCTGTGGGAGGTGTATCGTCTGTGTCCTCTGTATCCCCCATCCACGCACCAGTGATGGCCATGAGCTGGTCTGGGTGCCACCCTGCTGTGAACATGGTTCCTCCTCCTCCATCTCCTCCTCCTCATCCTCCACCTCGTCATCCTCCAGAACTGTGCTCTGGCTGGACAATTGTGTACCTGGCATTTGTGGGTGCAGGAACCCACCCTCGGAGCCACTTGTGAATGACTGGCCGGAAACCCTATGAAATGATCCCTCTTCCTCCTCCTCCTCCTCCTGTGCCACATCCTCTTCCATCATCACCAGGAGCGTTTTTTCAAGGAGGCATAGAATTGGGATAGTAATGCTGAGAACGGCGTTATCGGCACTGGCCATGTTGGTGGAGTACTCGAAACAGCGCAACAAGGAACACAGGTCTCGCATGGAGGCCCAGTCATCGGTGGTGAAGTGGTGCTGTTCCGCAGAGCGACTCACCCGTGCGTGCTGCAGCTGAAACTCCACTATCGCCTGCTGCTGCTCACACAGTCTGGCCAGCATGTGCAAGGTGGAGTTCCACCTTGTGGGCACGTCGCATATGAGGCGGTGAGCGGGAAGGCCGAAGTTGCACTGCAGCGCTGACAGGCGAGCAGCAGCAGGGTGAGAACGCCAAAAGCGCGCACAGGCGGCCCGCACTTTATGCAGTAGCTCTGACATATCTGGGTATTTTTTAAGGAATCTCTGCACCACCAAATTCAGCACATGCGCCAGGCAAGGGATGTGCGTCAAAGCGGCTAGTCCCAGAGCTGCTACGAGATTTCGCCCATTATTTCACACCACGCTTGAGGCTCACTGGCACCAACCACTCATCGGTCTGTTGTTCAAGGCCCGTCCACAGCTCCTGCGCGGTGTGGGGTTTGTCCCCGAAACAGATACATTTTAAAACTGCCTGCTGTCGTTTACACCTGGCTGTGCTGAAGTTGGTGGTGAATGTGTTACACTGACCGGACGAGGAGCTGGTAGAGGATGAGGAAGCGGAGTAGGGGGAGGAAGCAACAGGAGGAAAACTTAAGCGCCCTGCAATCCTCGGTGGTGAAAGGACATGCAGCAAACTGCTATCCGCCTCAGGCCCAGCCGCCACTGCATTTACCCAGTGTGCTGTTATGGAGATATAACGTCCCTGACTGTGCTTACTGGTCCACGTATCCGTAGTGAGGTGCACCTTCCCACAGATGGCGTTGCGCAGTGCACACCTGATTTTGTCCCCCACTTGGTTGTGCAGGGAAGGGATGGCATGCCTGGAAAAGTAGTGGCGGCTGGGCACGACGTACTGTGGGACAGCCACCGCCATAAGGCTTTTGAAAATCTCAATCTCCACCAGACGAAATGACAACATTTCAAAGGCCAGTAATTTTGAAATGCTGGCATTCAGGGCAGGGGTTCGCGGGTGGGTAGGGGGGGGGGTACTTCCTCTTCCGCTCCAGTGTTTGGGAGATGGAGAGCTGAACGCTTCCGTGGGACATTGTGGAGATGCTCGGTGAACCAGATGGTGGTGTTGCTGGCAGATCCTCTGTTTGCGGGTTGGCAGGTGGCACTGTCACTCCAGAGTTGGATGAAGAGGCCGAGACTGCAGCAGAAGAGGAAGCAGGAGGAGCCAGAGACTTTTCTTGGTTCTTGAGGTGTCTACTCCACTGCAGCTCGTGCTTTGCACTTAGATGCCTGGTCATGCACGTTGTGCTCAGGTTGAGAACGTTTATGCCTCGCTTTAGGCTCTGATTGCACAGCGTGGAAACCACTCGTGTCTTGTCGTCAGCACATTGTCTGAAGAACTGCCACGCCAGGGAACGGCACTGTCTAGGGGACGGCAGCTCCGCTTTTGCACCCTGCTCCCTCTTCTGCTGTGTTAGTGGCTCTGTGCGACCACCGCCTCTTCCTCCGAACTACAAAGGTCACTCGCATGACCTTGATTCCATGTGGGGTCGAGGACCTCATCGTTCTCCACATCATCTTCCACCCAGTCTTCACCCCTTCCTCATGAAGCTGGACAATCTATTTTTTTCACTGCCCTCCTTGTCGGTCTGCACACTTTCGAAAGCCCCAGCAGTTGGCACCTGTGTTTCGTCATCATCCGAGACGTGCTGCGATGGTCCTCCCATGTACTCATCTTAAAACATAAGTGGTTGGGCACCGGTGCACTCAATCTCTTCCACTTCTGGGGCAGGGCTAGGTGGATGGCCCTAGGAAACCCTGCTAACAGAGTCATCAAAAAGCAGAAAAGACTGCTGCATGACTTGGGGCTCAGACTGCTTGGCTGATTTGCAAGGGGGTGAGGTGAAAGACTGATGGACATCAGCTGCAGGTGCCAACTCTATTCTTTCAGCAGGAGACTGGGTGGGAGACAATGTGAAGGAACTGGAGGCACTGTCAGCAACCCAATCTACTATCGCCTGTACTTGTTCTGGCCTCACCATTCGTAGAGCCGCATTAGGCTCGACCAAATACCGCTGCAGGTTCTGTCGCCTATTCGCACCTGAGGAAGGTGTTTCACTTGTGCGTGTAGCTGGCACAGATCGACCACGTCCTCTCCCTGCAACAGGAGCTCCACCAGCAGCACCACGACCAGGGCCATGTCCCTTATTTGATGCTCTCCTCATATTTTTTTTTATAGCAGAATAGAACAGCAGTATGTAAAGGGTGAATCTCACAATGACAGATGCAGCAAAGGCTAAGTATTTTGCCCAAAAAGGGTGTTTTTTTACTAACAGAATATGACAGCAGTATATAACGCTTGAATTTCACACGTGCAGATGCAGCAAGGGCTGTAAAATTATATATTTTGCCCAAAATGGGTGTTTTTTTAAAACCAAGAAAATTATAGCTGTATTTCTAGCTTAAAATGCACACTGACTAATGCGACAGAGGCCTAAGATGAAGGTTATTGGCAAAAATGGGTGTTTGTTCAAAGCCAGAAAATTATTGAAGCATTTCAAACTTGTTTTTAACAATCACAGATGCAGCAAGGGTTGCAATATTAAGTATTTTGCCCAAAAAGGGTGTTTTTTTTACTAACAGAATATGACAGCTGTATATAACGCTTGAATTTTACACATTTAGATGCAGCAAGGGCTGTAAAATTGTGTATTTTGACCAAAAATTGTGTTTTTTAAAACCCCAAAAATTATAGCTGTATTTCTAGCTTAAATTGCACATTGACTAATGCGGCAGAGATCCAAGATGAAGGTTATTGCCAAAAATGGGTGTTTTTTCAAAACCAGAAAATTATTAAAGTATTTTAAACAAGGGCTGCAATATAAAGTATTTTGCCCAAAAAGAGTGTTTTTTTTACTAACAGAATATGACAGCAGTATATAACTTGAATTTCACACTTGCAGATGCAGCAATGACTGTAAAATTGTATATTTTGCCCAAAAAGGGTGTTTTTTTAAAACCTGAAATTTATAGCTGTATTTCTAGCTTAAATTGCATACTGACTAATGCTGAAAAGGCACCAGATGTAAGATATTGCCAAAAAAGGGTGTTTTTTTAAACCCAGATTATTATTGCAGTATTTCAAGCTTGGATTTGAATGTCACAAAAGCACAGATGCAGTGCTGGTGCACTGAGCTTGCATAAAATGGCCGCCGCCACCCACCTAACTAACAGACGGATAAAAGTTATTTTTCTCTGTCACTGGGCTCAGGGCAGGGTAAAAAGATTGTGCACTGCACCCACACAACTAAATCTATGTAGATCGCTGAGTTCAATTGGAGTTCTGATTAAAGATTCTGTCCTATTCTCTCCCTCACAGCAGCAGCATCCTCTCCCTACACTAAGCACAGCAGAGTGACGTGCAGAGCTACGTGACTCCAGCTTATATAGAGGCTGGGTCACATGCACTGGCCAATCACAGGCATGCCATTAGTAGGCATGGCTGTGATGGCTTCTAAGGGCACACAGTTAAACACTTGTTGATTGGCTGCTCTGCAGCCTTTCAAAAAGCGCAAAGAAATCGCCGAACCCGAACTTTTACAGAAATGTTCGGGTTCGGGTCCGGGATCCAAAAATCCTAAAGTTCGGTACGAACCCGAACTTTACAGTTCGGGTTCGCTCAACCCTACTGGAGAACTCTTGGTCTTTGACTGGACACACATTTTCCTCTAAGGAAAATGTGTATGGTGAGACAGGAAATTGAAGGTGGTTCAGAAAAACTAAATGTTGCCTCAAGTGTTCTCCCTATAATCTGACACAGCTTTGAAGGGTATACCATACTTCTGAGTGTACTGAGTGATGTTTTGTTTCAGGCCCCAAATATCCTGCCTGCCAGCTATATCCTGCCTCAGGATGGCAATACAATTGCATCTAAAGCACTGGAAGAGCTGAAGGACCTGTGATAACATCACAGGTCATGTGACTAGTAAAACAGGCAGTGGTTGAGGACCTTCAATTATGTCACCGTCGTGTGACCAGTGCAGGAGAGGATGGCAGTGAAGAGGAGAAGTCCTGGAGGAAGAAGCTGTGGTGAGGTATGTACATGAGAAGAGGTAAGTGAAGGGAGAGGCAGACCAATGCTGGGAGTTGTGGTTATTTAACTGGGACTGTATGTTAGGGCTGAAGGGAGGGATGTTATTTACATGGAACTGTGTGTTGGAGATGGCTGGGGAGGGGGTCATTTTATTTACATGGGACTGTTTGTTGATGGTGGCTGGGGGAGTGAGTGATGTTATTTACATGGGACTGTATGTTGATGGCGGCTTTGGGAGGGAGTGCTGTTATTTACATGGGACTGGATGTTGGAGGGGGCTGGGGTAGGGTGATGTTATTTAAATGGGATTGTATGTTGAAGGCAGCTGTGGGAGGGGATTATGTTATTTAAATGGGACTGTATGTCGGAAGGGGCTGGGGGAGGCAGTGATGTTATTTATATGGGACTGTATGTTGATGGTGGCTGTGGGAGGGAGTGATGTTATTTACATGGTACTGAATGTAACAGGGGTCTGAGGGAGGGAGTGATGTTATTTACTTCGGACTGAATGTTGAGGGGGCAATGTTATTTACGTGGTATTGAATGTTGAAGGTGGCTGGTGGGGGGGATTATGTTATTTACATGGGACTGAATGTTGAGGGGGTGATATTTACATGGGATTGCATGTTGGAAGCGGCTGGAGAGGGGGTGATATTATTTACATGGGACTGTATGTTGAAGGTGGTTGGGGAGGAGGTTATGTTATTTACATGGGACCGTATTTTTGAGGGGGCTGGATAGATGGTGTGATGTTATTTACATGGGACTCTAAGGCGGAGGGAGGGAAATAGTGTTATTTACATGTGACTATATATTGGAGAGGCTGAAGGGATGGGAGTGATGTTATTTACATGGGACTTTATGTTGGAGGCGGCTGTGGGAGGGAGTGATGTTGTTTACATGGAACTATATGTCGAAGGGGGCTGTGTGAGGCAGTGATGTTATTTACATGGGACGGTATGTTGATGGCGGCTGTGGGAGGGAGTAATGCTATTTACATGGGACTGAATGTTACAGGGTTCTGAGGGACTGTATGTTGAAGGTGGCTGGTGGGGGGAATGATGTTATTTACATGGGACTAAATGTTGAGGGGGTGATGTTTACATGGGATTGCATGTTGGAGGTGGCTGGGGATGGGGTGATATTATTTACTTGGGACTGTATATTGGAGGGGGCTGGAGAGATGGTGTGATGTTATTTACATGGGACTCTATGGCGGAAAGAGGGAAATAGTGTTATTTACATGTGACTATATATTGGAGAGGCTGAAGGGATGGGAGTGATGTTATTTACATAGGACTGTGTGGTGGAGGGAGGAATATAACTACAGGGGGCACTGCAGGGGCAGTATAAATACTGGGGGTACTGTAGGGATATTATAAATCCAGGGGACATTATAGGCGTTCTTATTACTACTGGGGGCTCTATAGGAGTGACTTATAGATCCGCCTTATTACTACTAAGAGCACTATGGGGTGCCTTATTACTACTAAGGGGTCTGTAGAGAGCTTTATTACCACTAGGGGAACAATAGGGGGCCTTATTTCTACTGGAGGGGCTCTATGAGGTTATTATTAATACTGAAGGGCTCTTCTACTAATGGGGGCACTCTCGTGGAGCGTTATCATGGTAGGGGGCACTATAGAGGGCAGTATTTCAAATGGCTGCATTTCTGGGAAGCATTATTACTGTTGTGGGCACTGTTGGTGGCAGTATTACTAATGAGGGCATTCTAGAAGTGAATTACTATTGGTGGGACCAGGGGCGGACATATCACCTGTGCAGCCGTTTCAGCTGCACAGGGGCCCAGCTTGTGAAGGGGCCCATTCATACTAGTAAGCGCTTCTGGAAGCGCTCACTAGTATCATACTAGTGAGCACATCCATAAGGGCTCACTAGTATGAATGGGCCCCCACTAGTATGCAAGAGAGAGCCGGTGGCGGTGGAGAGAAGCGCTTACTTACCCCTCCAGCTCCGCTTCTTCCCTGGTCTCCTCCAGCCTGACTGCGTACAGCGTGCACTATGACCTGACACTGTACGCAGTCAGGTCACGTGACTGTCCAGCGCGGGCTGTTTGAGACACATCAGGACACCCCGGCGGACATGGAGAGCAGCGGAGCAGGAGAGGTAAATTTTAATTATTTAGGCAGGTCCATAAATATTGGGACATCGACACAATTCTAAAATTTTTGGTTCTATACACCACCATGGATTTGAAATTAAACTAACAAGATGTCCTTTAACTGCAGACTGTCAGCTTTAATTTGAGGGTATTTACATCCAAATCAGGTGAACGGTGTAGGAATTACAACAGTTTGCATATGTGCCTCCCACTTGTTAAGGGACCAAAAGTAATGGGACAATTGGCTTCTCGGCTGCTCCATGGCCAGGTGTGTGTTATTCCCTCATTATCCCAATTACAATGAGCAGATAAAAGGTCCAGAGTTCATTTCAAGTGTGCTATTTGCATTTGGAACCTGTTGCTGTCAACTCTCAAGAGGAGATACAAAGAGCTGTCACTATCAGTGAAGCAAGCCATCATTAGGCTGAAAAAACAAAACAAACCCATCAGAGAGATAGCAAAAACATTAGGCATGGCCAAAACAACTGTTTGGAACATTCTTAAAAAGAAGGAATGCAGCGGTGAGCTCAGCAACGCCAAAAGACCCGGAAGACCACGGAAAACAACTGTGGTGGATGACCGAAGAATTATTTCCCTGGTGAAGAAAACACCCTTCACAACAGTTGGCCAGATCAAGAACACTCTCCAGGAGGTAGGTGTATGTGTGTCAATGTCAACAATCAAGAGAAGACTTCACCAGAGTGAATACAGAGGGTTCACCACAAGATGTAAACCATTGGTGAGCCTCAAAAACAGGAAGGCCAGATTAGAGTTTGCCAAATGAAATCTAAAAAAGCCTTCACAGTTCTGGAACAACATCCTATGGACAGATGAGACCAAGTTCAACTTGTACCAGAGTGATGGGAAGAGAAGAGTATGGAGAAGGAAAGGAACTGCTCATGATCCTAAGCATACCACCCCATCAGTAAAGCATGGTTGTGGTAGTGTCATGGCGTGGGCATGTATGGCTGCCAATGTAACTGGTTCTCTTGTATTTATTGATGATGTGACTGCTGACAAAAGCGGCAGGATGAATTCTGAAGTGTTTCGGACAATATTATCTGCTCATATTCAGCCAAATGCTTCAGAACTCATTGGACGGCGCTTCACAGTGCAGATGGACAATGACCCAAAGCATACTGCAAAAGCAACCAAAGAGTTTTTTAAAGGAAAGAAGTGGAATGTTATGCAATGGCCAAGTCAATCACCTGACCTGAATCCGATTGAGCATGCATTTCACTTGCTGTAGACAAAACTGAAGGGAAAATGCCCCAAGAACAAACAGGAACTGAAGACAGTTGCAGTAGAGGCCTGGCAGAGCATCACCAGGGATCAGTTCCAGACTTCAGGCTGTAATTGACTGCAAAGGATTTGCAACCAAGTATTTAAACGTGAAAGTTTGATTTATGATTATTATTATGTCCCATTACTTTTGGTCCCTTAACAAGTGGGAGGCATATATGCAAACTGTTGTAATTCCTACACTGTTCACCTGATTTGGATGTAAATACCCACAAATTAAAGCAGTTAAAGCACATCTTGTTCGTTTAATTTCAAATCCATTGTGGTGTAGAGGCAAAAATGTTAGAATTGTGTCGATGTCCCAATATTTATGGACCTGACTGTATTTGCCACTTAGTTTCATTTAAGTGAATGGGTCTGGGCTGCAATACCAAGCATAACCACAATAAAATGTATGCCATTGTGCCTGGCAAGGCTGGGTTCACATCACTTTTTGCCATCCGTTTAACTTATTAAAAAAACATACACGTTAATGGATGCCTCAGACAGATGCCATACAGTACTTTTTTTATTTTTACATATCCATTAAATGAATGGGAAAAACGCGATGTGAATCCACCCTAAGCTGTAAGGAGGCTGCAGATCCCAATGGCAGTGCTCAAACAGTTGATCAGCAGACGTGCTAGGAATCGGACACCCATTGATCAGAAATTGATAACCTATCCTGTGGATAGAACATCAATACTGAACTCCTGGAAAACTCCTTTAAGCTTTTTCAGTATTTTGAGGCCAAATTTGGAATTCGGTTAAATCCGAAACTAGTCTCATATGACTCATAAAATTTATAATAATTTCATTTCTTTTGAATCCTTATCTAACATTACTCATTTTCATAATATACAGAAAGCCCTGTAGCTGAATAGTGTTGTTCGCGAATATTCTAATCGCAAATTTTTATTGCGAATATTGGCACTTCGAGAATATCTAGAATATGGTGCTATATCTTCGTAATCGCAAATATTCTAGATTTTTTTCATCAGTACCCATGATTCCTCACTAATCTTGCTTGTGGGCCAATGAGAAGGCTGCAATATCTTTGAGTTTAGGAGTAGTGTTGATTGCGAATTTTCATATTGCGCATTTTCCCGATTGCCGATTTTCGCAATCAAGAAAATAATGACTGGAGATCACGAATTCTCGAATTCGGCAATATATGACGAATATTCACCCAAATATTCACGAAATATCGCAAATTCGAATATTGCCCCTGCCGCTCATCACTGCAGCTGAAATCATCAGAATTAGCGCTGACGTAATGACTTGCAATACCATGCTCACCCACCTGCAATCCTTCAGCCAGTTTTGTATCATCTCCATAGTACAACCCTCTGAAAGAAAGAGAAATCCTGTGTTGTATGTCATATTTCTTACTGTCTCCTCTTTTTCATGGTATGTGCACAGCTTATGAAGCTGTAAAAAGGATCACTTTATCAAGAAACATCTCTAAGGGCAAAGCAACATGCGGTATCTGATGTTGACGTGTCACAAGGTGGTCCTCCTTTCAATTTAAAAGGATATCAGAAAATGGACCTCTTAGGCTGCGTTCACACGAGCGTGTCCGGATTAGTTCCGGATGCGTCCCGGTGTGTTGCGGCAAACCCGCGCGAGTAGGAATGCAATTGCAGTCAGTTTTGACTGCGATTGCGTTCCGATGTTCAGTTTTTATCGTGCGTGTGCAATGTGTTTTGCACGTGCGTGATAAAAAACCGACTGTGGTACCCAGACCCGAACTTCTTCACAGAAGTTCAGGTTTGGGTTCGGTGTTGTGTAGATGTTATTATTTTCCCTTATAACATGGTTATAAGGGAAAATAATAGCATTCTGAAAACAGAATGCATAGTAAGTGATCAGTTGAGGGTTAAAAAAAATAAAAAAAATTAACTCACCTTCTCCATTTGTTCGCGTAAGTCCCGGTCTCTTCTTTACTTCTCCAAAGATAAACTATGGGCTAAAGGACCTTTGGTGACGTCAGATCACATGCTCCAATCACATGGTCCATCACCGCGGTGATGGACCATGTGATTGGAGCATGTGATCTTACGTCACCAAAGGTCCTTTAGCCCATAGTTCATCTTTTGAGAAGTAAAGAAGAGACCGGGACTTACGCGAACAAACGGAGAAGGTGAGTTAATTTTTTTTTATTTTTTTAACCCTCAACTGATCACTTACTATGCATTCTGTTTTCAGAATGCTATTATTTTCCCTTATAACCATGTTATAAGGGAAAATAATACAGTGAATAGACTGTCACCTAGCAACCATGCGTGAAAATCGCACAGCATCCGCACTTGCTTGCGGATGCTTGCGATTTTCACGCAACCCCATTCACTTCTATGGGGCCTGCGTTGCGTGAAAAACGCAGAATATAGAGCATGCTGCGATTTTCACGCAACGCATAAGTGATGCGTGAAAATCATCGCTCATCTGAACAGCCCCATTGAAATGAATGGGTCCAGATTCAGTGCGGGTGCAATGCGTTCACCTACCGCATTGCACCCGCGCGGAAATCTCGCCCGTGTGAACGCAGCCTTACACGTGATGTGAAAAGGGCCTTCAATGTGATGTATGTCTAATACAAAAGCGTTCAAGTGTTTAAAAAGGTTTTGCCATCTGGGCTATTGATTGCATATCCTAGAGATGAGCCTTCAATGTCCTAGATGGGCCCACCCGTTTAACTATATGTTAAGAAAAGTAACCAGTACTACTGCTTGCTGCTTACTGCAATTTTGGGCATAATTTTCTCAATGGACAGTTAATGCTCCTACGACTGTCTACTAAAAAACAAAAAACAAAGAATTCCCACACAGCACGTAAAATGGTCATATTTTGTGGTTGTGGTTTTAAGGCTTCAATTTTTTCCACATGAGTCAAAGGTGGCAAAACCATGAAAATAATGCATAGCATAACCGTGAAAATTACTGAAAGGGTACAGACACATAATCGCTGCAAATCCGCAGCATATAAAACTGTCTAGTGTATTGTGTTTTTTATACTCACCTTCCCAAAAAGCATTATCCATATCTTGGAAAGTGAATTCTGATACTGACATTATTAGAGCTAGTGCATCTTCTACCTCATAATTGTTGTTCACATGATGTGACCGTGACCAGGCGGAACGTCTGTCTGAGGGAATCATGCCTGCCATTGTTGCAAATTTCATGGGTTGTAGAAATTCCAAACACTGCAAAAAATAAAAATAAAAAAAGTATTACATTTTTTGTATGCAAAAATACCGCTATGCAACTGCAGCTCTGATTTTGGCCTCATGCACACGACCGTTGTTGTGTTCCGTGTCTGTTCCGTTTTCCGTGATTTTCTGCGGACCCATTGACTTTCAATGGGTCCGTTGAAAACTCGGATAATGCACCGTTTGTCATCACGTGATCCGTGTTTCCAGTCCGTCAAAAAAATATGACCTGTCCTATTTTTTTCACGGACAAGGTTCGCGGACCCATTCAAGTCAATGGGTCCGTGAAAAAACACGGAGGCACACAAGATTGTCATCCGCGTCCGCGCGTCCGTTTTTTTCCTATCATTTGCAAGGCAAACTTGACTTAGATTTTTTTTTCACTTTTCATGTCTGGTGATCCTCCAAAAATCAAGGAAGACACACGGAAACAAAAACGGAAACGGATCACGGAACAACTGAACAGCTTTTTGCGGTCCGCAAAAAATACTGTCGTGTGCATGAGGCCTAATATGTACATATTGAATTGAATCATTTGCCAGCTTTAGCGCCTGTGCTGTGGTTTGGAAGTGCCCACCTTGCGTCTGAGTACCGAGTGGTCATCGATGCCACAATTAGAACCACATTGTTTACTCAGTCATCATTGTTAACATCAGACACAGTTTGGCAGGTTACCCCACAGCCATTAACAATGAAGACTGGAAAAATAATATGGTTCTGATTAATTACTATGATGCTGCTGTGCCTCGTATGGCCACCAGGTACTTGGCCGCATACCATCTGCAGTATGGCTGCTTTTTGTGGCCATACACACACTTAGGGGGTCATTATACACATTTTGTTTTTCAAGTCCTGGTTTTGGCTTACAAATACTAATTAAAAATACTGACAATGTGAAAGTGGCCTTAAAAGACTTTTCCAGGCTATTTCTCAAAGCAACTTCCCCAGTGGTAATCTAATCATTGAAGATCTAGTTGCTGTAATTTCCCACAATCAGCTTTGCTATTACTGGGGACAAATTTCCCGTTTAGGGAAAATATATCAGTTATTGTACAGTCACACGGTCAGATTTCTTGGTGCAGCTTTGGAAGCCAAAAACTGGACTGAATTCAAAACAGATGAGGTCGTATCTGTCCTTTATATTTTCTCTCCTTTTATGATACACTTGGCTTCCAAAACTGCATCAGGAAACCTGACCGTGTGGTCTTATCCTTATTAGCTCCTGCTAATTGATCTTCAAATGCCTATTGACTGTCTGGCAAAAAATCGTATTTGATCTTGAGACACCAACAGAAAAGTTAATATCCTGGTGAAATGTTGCTGAAATCTGTATATGTGGTGGGTAGACGAGATCATACTCCAGCTATAACATTGTCCCAGGGCCCTCACCCATCATGTGTCATTTATAATCTCTGTACCTCCTATACAAAAACATTGTCATTCATTTTATTTCATGTTCTCTCTTTTTTAGCATTACTTTTAAGCCTTGTTCTTAACAATCTCTCTTAAAACATAATGAAGAAAGTATGTCGGAAACTGATCCTTAAATCTTGGTGGTACAATGCCTTCGGGAAGACAATTTGAAAAAAAGTTTAGCTCTCAACATGAAGGATAGTCTAGCCAAAATGACAATCCTTAAGATAAGTTATACTCCTGAACCAAACAGTTATGACTGGATGTCCATTAGACAAGTGAATTACAATATATTAGGTTCTGGGACGTCCGTGACATACTGTATGCCCCCAAACCTTATAATAACTTCATCTGACACCAGTGACATGTACAGTGGAAGCAGGAACATTTGAGTAAGTATGAAAATTCACTTATCCGCTACAATAAAAAAATAAATTTAAAAAAACTGAACGGTTAACTACTTGTACAGCAATTAATGTACACACATCCATGCATTAAGAAAATCTTCTATGATTGAACTTACCGTACGTTCTTGTGCCCAGCTTACAGAGATCTGACGGGCACATCTGTTGAGAACTCTTACAGGAAGCTCATTATGACAATTTTGGTATCTTGCTACAACATTATATTTTTTGTAAACCACATGTTATTTATGGAACTCCCATGGCACGTTCTATATTTTAATCACTTGTAACTAAGGGTACTTTCACACTTGCGTTGTTGGATTCCGGCAGGCAGCTCCGCCGCGGGAACTGCATGCCGAATCCGGCAATCTGTATGCAAACGGATACCATTTGTAGACGGACCCGGATGTGGGTCCGTCTCACAAATGCATTGCAATACCGGATCCGTCTCTCCGGTTGTCATCCGGAAAAACGGATCTGGTATTTATCTTTTTTATATTTTTAAAGGTCTGCGCATGTGGATCGTTTTTTCCGGAACACTTGGAGCAGGATCCAGCATTAAAGCATTTCAATTGAAAATAAAGCCAGATCCGGCATTCCTACAAGTTTTCCGGAATTTTGGGCAGATAAAATACTGCAGCATGCTGCAGTATTTTCTCCGACCAAAACCGTATTGTGACTGAACTGAAGACATCCTGATGCATACTGAACGGATTGCTCCCCATTCAGAATGCATTAGGATAAAACGATCAGTTTTTTTCCGGTATTGAGCCCCTAGGACGGAACTAAATACCGGAAAAGTTTAACGCAAGTGTAAAAGTACCCTTAGATAGTATTGATGTAAAAGACTATATTTGCATGTGCAGTGTGTGACATGGTTGACATAGGACATAAAGAAAAAATGTTGCTCTATAGATGTTTAGGGGCACATTTATTAAGACCACCTTTTTAGACTCTGGTCTTAATAACCCCTATACCTGGCGGTGAGTCTCTATGAAAATGCAGTGCAATTTGCAGGCAGCATGTTATAAAGCAGAAGGAGCTGAGCAGATTGACATATAATTTTGTGGGAAAAGAATCTACAGAACTTGTAGTCTATTCATTTAAATCTCTACTTGGCTTGTTTGAGCTCAGTAGCCAAGTGGACGGTCCTGTCAGTGACTGATAGCTATCTATATATACATACTTATACAGGGAACACTGTCAATGGCTGATAAGATGACCCACTTGGTTACTGAGCTCAGAATGAGCAGAGATCATAATGAAAATAATACAAGTTTTATGAATGGTGCATAAGTTTTTCCCACGTTTTAGGAGCATTCCACAAAATACTGATTAAGGGGTTTGATATACCTGCTTCCACAAAATATTGATGGGGGGTGCAATATACCTGCTTCCACAAAATACTGATTAAAGGGTTTGATATACCTGCTTCCACCAAATATTGATTGAGGGCTACGATATAACTGCTTCCACAAAATAATGATTATGGGGTTCGATATACCTGTTTTCACCAAATATTGATTTTGGGGGTGCGATATACCTGCTTCCACAAAATACTGATGAAGGGGTTTGATATACCTGCTTCCACCAAATACTGATTGAGGCCTGCGATATACCTGCTTCCACAAAATACTGATGAAGGGGTTTGATATACCTGCCTCCACAAAATACTGATTGAGGGCTGCGATATACCTGCTTCCACAAAATACTGATTAAGGCTTATTGCACACGACCGTATGTTTTTGCGGTCCGTTTTAAACGGATCCGTTGTTCCGTTTTTTGTTTCCGTGTTGCTTCCGTTTCCGTTCCGTTTCCGTTCCGTTTCCGTTCCTTATTTTAAAAAACAATATCCGTATGGTTTCAGTCCTCGATCCGTTTTTTGCAGTTCGCAAACGGAACAAAAAAAAGGTGTGAACATCTTTCTTGAACACATCCCCTTTTTCACTCCCCCTATTTAACTTGGTCATGTGCGACTTGTTACTCCAATTTTATCAGCTTGTTGCAGCATTGAGAGCGTACTTGGAATCCTGTGTTTGGCAGACATTGGATTGTGGCTACAATTTTCTGTTGTATCATGGCTGAGGAGGAACTGGTTCTCTTGTGCTGGCTGATTTCTCGGGAACAGGAACAGCAGCCTACTATGCTGAACGTGGAACCGAGGAGGAGGAGGCATTGGGTTCACCCAATTCTCTGTCAGCGGCGCAGGAAGGGTCATTTCCACACGCTGTACATGGATCTGCGACAGCATCCTGAGAAATTTCATGGGTATTGTCGTATGTCTGTGAGCAGCTTTGATTTGTTGTTGGCGTCTCTGCGTCCTGGCCTCACTTACCAGGACACTAATATGAGGCGCTGCATTTCTCCTGAGGTACGGCTCATCGTCACGTTGAGGTATGGATATTTCATATGATTTATATGTTTGTGTCATAGTTTAGATGCAATGTGATTATGAGTATATATATTAGTCTAAAATTGTGGTTGTTAAAGACCAGGCATGCTCAACCTGCAGCCCTCCAGCTGTGGAAAAACGACAACTCCCAGCATGGCCGAACAGCCTACAGCTATCAGCCTACAGTAGGGCATGGTGGGAGTTGTAGTTTTACAACAGCTGGAGGGCCGTAGGTTGAGCATGGCTGTTATAGTATATACTGTATGTGTTGCATGACTGTTTTTATGTTTGTGTCTTCCAGATTTTTGGCTACTGGGAATTCATTTGTATCTCTGCATTTTGAGTTCCTGCTGGGAGTCTCAACTATTTCTCGGATAGTTCGTCAAACCAGTGATTTGATTTGGCAGCAACTCCGGGGAGTGGTGATGCCAGTGCCCAAGGCTGAGGATTGGATCCGAATTGCTGAGGGTTTTTATGTTGATGCGCAGTTTCCGAACTGCATTGGGGCACTGGATGGCAAACACATACGTGTTAAGAAGCCGCCTCACTCAGGGTCCCGGTACTACAATTATAAACAGTATTTTTCTGTTGTGCTAATGGCCTTGGCTGACAGTAATTACAAGTTTTTAATTGTGGATATTGGGGCCTATGGGAGCACTGCAGATGCGTGCATTTTCAGTTCTTCTAGAATGGGTGATCGGCTTCAAGCCAACCAGCTTTCACTCCCAGGGGCCAGAATGCTGCCAGGTTCTGCGGGACCACCGGCTCCATTTGTTATTGTGGCTGATGAAGGGTTTGCTTTGACACCCCATGTCATGCGGCCCTTCCCCAGACGCAACCTGGATGACAGCAGACGTATATTTAACTATCGGCTGAGTCGAGCCCGTCGGTATGTTGAGTGTGCGTTTGGAATACTCTCACAGAAGTGGAGAGTATTACTGTCATCCTTACAGATGGCACCGGAGAATGCCACCAAGGTTATTCAAGCGTGTGTGATCCTGCATAACTTTGTAAGGATTCATGATGGTCACTCAGAAGTTGATGAATTGGAACCTGGTACGTCTTCTTCATCCGGAGGATTGGACCAAACCCTTCATGGACGACCTGGAACTGCAGGGATTGCAGTTCGGGCTCTCTATGAGCAATATTTTTCAAGTCCTGAGGGAGCATTGCCGTGGCAGATGGACGTAGTGCATGGCAGATAATGAATTGTCTGGACTCTGGGCATCTTAGTATTTATTATTTTCCAGTGTAATTTCTTGTGTGGGTGTGGGGGGGGGGGTTTATGGAGATAGTGTAGGACTCACAAGACAAAGAGGACCCTTGACGTGGGCTTGTGGGCTGGGGTTCCAATGTAGACAATAAAAAAAATAACACTATGTAGTAAATCATGTTCGCTGTGAACATTTATATTTGTATTTTGGTCTACATTAACCCTCTAATACCTCATTATCCTTATATATTTATTACATATGTATTGTGTGTTGAGATTGCCTAGTCTTTATCTACATTTAACATTTTTTTAACATTCTTTATCCCTGCAGAGCGCTTTAAAGACGCTGTCCATTGTCCTGCCATTGGAGGTTATCCCAGCACTTGGAAGATTTGGCTTTGTAATACAATTTGCATATATATGTTTGTGGTTTACTACAGGAATGTCCACACCGCAGCACTCAAGCTGGAGAAAAAGTTATTTTCCTGCATTTGTGGACATACCACAGCTATTCAGACATGCAGGGAGCTCTAGTTTTTTAATAGCTGTAGTGTGACAGGTTGAGCATAGCTGTCTAAAAATATACATACTTCCCTATTTCTCCTTAATGTACCAAATAAATACTATATATGTGTATTCTATTCCTATTCTTCTTATAAGTCAATAAAGTTTGTCATGTTGTAATATTGGTATGTATGTGCAATATGAAATAAAAGTCGACACATAGATTTTTGATTCATAAAGTATATTATTAAATAAAAATATAAATTAAAATATACACAAAAGGCTTAACAATCAGCCCAAATTAGTTATTACTCAAACGTTAACATAACATTAAAGATCCATTAGCTCCCTCAAATATAACCCCGGACCAGTTTGACGAGGGCCAGCAACATTACTTGCACCGGTGTTACTCATTGTGGGCCCTGGATATTGTGGCCGTGGCATCAACTGTGACTCTTGGGAATAAAGAGGCTGTGAATATGAGGGTGGCCTAGGAGGTGGTTGGACCATACTGGGCCCAGGTTGGGTTTCTTTTGCTAACCTAAATGCACGTTGCTTCAGGTTTTCCACCCAACTCACCAGTTCATGGGGATCAAGTGGCGTTTTTAAAATTGTCGCCACTGACCCCATGATGTCAATAAATATGGTTTGCTTGTATGAATCCAGATCTTCAATAAGAAGAGCAAGACCACAGAGCATCCGCTCCTCCTTTCCTTCCGCCCGTCTCTGCCTCAAATAGTCAAGCACCTGATTTTGAACCAGGGCTTGAGTATTTGAGGCAGAGACGGCAGTGTTAGTTGCCCCCCTTCTCCGCCGTGGCTGCCTTCTTCTTGTCTCAGGGCTTGACTGAATTGCAGCCGAAGGACCCTCCAAAGCTGAAGACTCCTCCCTCTCTTCCTGCAGCACTGGTTGGGGCTCGTCATCCGCAGTAAGTGTGGAGTCTAGGGGATGCGCACCAGCATCTTCATCACTGTTGGTGCTGCTATGATCTCCCTCTTGCTCTAGGCTGTCAACGGTCCTGTGGAATGAGAGATAATTGCAATCAAGGAAAGTGTACATATGAAGGGTATAGACCGAAAATAAAACATTTACTATACACACTGGAACAGAGTCTACCATGATAATTATTATTAATGTTGACAGTATTTATAGTACTGGTTGTCTATATATCAAAATTAAGAAATATGTAGGAAAAAACAACTTTATTGGTCGACAAAATGGTCTCCAAAAGTTAAGATTCATGTTTTCGAAAACATAAAAGGGTGCTGCGCTGACTAGAGGCCAATCGGAAAAGGCACAGACAACACCGAGAAACGAAGTGTGATGGTACGTATCCAAACAAAGAGAAGAGAAAGTCCAGCTTCTAAATTAATAAGTGGTATCTTTAATAATTCACTGCAATAAAAACCTAAGCCAATCAAAGTCTACGCGTTTCGGATCCTACAATATTGATTCTTTTATACTCAATATTGTAGTATCCGAAACGCGTAGACTTGGATTGCCTTTGCTTTTTTTTGCACTAAATTATTAAAGACACCACTTAAATTAATTTTTAAGCTGGCCTTTATCTTCTCATTGTTCATATTCATGTTTCAAGTATGGGAAAAAGACATTCCAACAATTTGAAATAGTATTTTTCGTCTATGGTTCACATGAGCCATGTGAAGCATTGCAGAGGCCAAGGTCTGTTTCATTCCTGCCAGTGATGTAATGTCCTTGTCCACACTATATGCTAGACCCTGACTTCTGCATAGCAATGTGGCCGACCTTTTTTTCAAAAAAGGACCAGCACTGATTTGTGCTGGTAATGTCAAGAGAAAAAACAAAGAGATGGAAGTATTCTTCTAGCAGGGTGTGTAGAAGGGCAGATTTTTACCCGCAGAGAACTAAGTGTACCATGCATGTGCAAACAAAAAATAAGTTTACAGCATAGCATAGCACAAACCATTACTTCTATGCTGGTATAAATGAGTACAAAAAAACAACAGTACGAATATTTTCTTTTGGCCAAACATTACAAGAGATAAAATAATTACAGTGGTTACTCACCGCCTAAGATCCAACACGGGTTTGAGAAAGTGTAATTGTTTCGTATACAGATACGTTTTTTTACGGGGACCACCATCTCCACTTTTCCCAAGTCCCTGGACACGTTCACGCCGGTATTGGTCCCGGCACGATTGCCAGCGGGTTTTGACACGTAGTACTGTAGAAATATAACCGAACAAAAATTCTATAAGAATATATCAATACAAACTTATCAATGCACATGTTAACCAAGGCTTTCTACCACATGCTATAACATTGTAGTTTCTAAACTAGTTACGTGCATTGACATAAAAATCTGGGTCATCTATAGACAGGTTCTATATTCAGTTTTTTGCCCACATACATTTAATGGGCCTGTAAACACAATTGCCATATATTTACATGATATAAATGTCAATACATGAGGCCTAAACACTTTAGCATATATGTATTTTGAGAAAAGCACGAGAGACACCGGCGGACAAGGTTGCTGACATCCAAAACTATCTAGTGCTATGGAAGGGGATAGTTACTAAAAAAAAAAGAGTTTTACAAAAGTGCACCTTCATTACAACATGGCCTATTTTCCTGTATTCACATATAAACCCACCAGTGCATCACAGTTTTGACATAATTCCAATAAACATTTGATAAAGAAGCACACATGCCCGCATGGGTAGGCTTACCTAATGTGCGCCTTTTCGACGAATTGCCCTTCTCCCATTCTCTCGCCAGCATCTCCTTTGTAATCTCCTCCCAGGCACGCTCCTTCACAATGCGATCATGGTACTGATCTTGGCTGGTGTCCCACAGCTGGGGACGCTCCTGTATGAGGCTGATGAGCTTGCCAACATCCATCTTTTAGCTTTGCAGGCAAGTCAGACAGCGTGGGGGTGGGTTATTTAAGTGCACATGTGCTCACTTCCTGGATTGTAAACACAGAGCACATGGCCACAGTGGGCAGGGCCTAGCATCTCCTAACTAATGATCCGCAAAAAACGGATGACATACGGATGTGCTCCGTATGCATTCCGTATGTGTTCCGTTTTTAAACGGACCCATTGACTTGAATGGAGCCACGGACTGTGATTTGCGGGCAATAATAGGACATGTTCTATGTTAAAACGGAAACACAGAAATACGGAAACGGAATGCATACGAAGTACATTCCGGTTTTTTTGCGGGCTCATTGAAATGAATGGTTCCGTATACGGACCGTATACGGAACAATAAAAACGAACCGCAAAACGGAAAAAAAAAA
Organism: Bufo bufo; assembly: GCF_905171765.1. Lineage (NCBI taxonomy): Eukaryota > Metazoa > Chordata > Amphibia > Anura > Bufonidae > Bufo > Bufo bufo. The sequence continues at coordinate 591,822,964 of NC_053391.1, forward strand.
ACGTTCGTGGGAATGAGGCCTAAGGGGTTTGATATACCTGCTTCCACAAAATACTGATTGAGGACTGCGATATACCTGCTTCCACAACATACTGATTAAGGGGTTCGATATACCTGTTTCTACCAAATATTGATTGAGGCCTGCGATATACCTGCTTCCACAAAATACAGATTAAGGGGTTCGATATACCTCTTTCCACCAAATATTGATTGAGGACTGCGATATACCTGCTTCCACAAAATACTTATTAAGGGCTTTGATATACCCGTTTCCCTAAAATACTGATTGAGGGCTGCGATAATACCTGCTTCCACAAAATACTGATTAAGGGGTTCGACATACCTGTTTCTACCAAATATTGATTGAGGCCTGCGATATACCTGCTTCCACAAAATACTGATTAAGGGGTTTGATATACCTGTTTCCACCAAATATTGATTGAGACCTACGATATACCTGCTTCCACAAAATACTGATTAAGGGGTTTAATATGCCTGCTTCCACAAAATTCTGATTGAGGGCTGCGATATACCTGCTTTCACAAAATACTGATTAAGGGGATCGATATACCTGTTTCTACCAAATATTGCTTAAGGCGTGCGATATACCTGCTTCCACAAAATACTGAATAAGGGGTTTGATATACCTGCTTCCACAAAATACTGATTGAGGGCTGCGATAATACCTGCTTCCACAAAATACTGATAAAGGGGTTTGATAAACCTGTCTCCACAAAATACTGATTGAGGGCTGCGATATACCTGCTTCGACAAAATACTGATTAAGGGGTTTTATATACCTGCTTCCACAAAATACTGATTGAGGGCTGCGTTATACCTGCTTCCACAACATACTGATTAAGGGGTTTGAGATACCTGTTTCTACCAAATATTGATTGAGGCCTGCGATATACCTGCTTCCACAAAATACAGATTAAGGGGTTCGATATACCTGCTTCCACCAAATATTGATTGAGGCCTACGATATACCTGCTTCCACAAAATACTGATTAAGGGGTTCGATATACCTGTTTCTACCAAATATTGATTATAACCTGCGATATACCTGCTTCCACAAAATACCGATTAAGGGGTTCGACATACCTGTTTCCACCAAATATTGATTGAGGCCTGCGATTTACCTGCTTCCACAAAATACTTATTAAGGGCTTTGATATACCCGTTTCCACAAAATACTGATTGAGGGCTGCGATAATACCTGCTTCCACAAAATACTGATTAAGGGGTTCGATATACCTGTTTCTACCAAATATTAATTGAGGCCTTTGATATACCTGCTTCCACAAAATACAGATTAAGGGGTTCGATATACCTGTTTCCACGAAATATTGATTGAGACCTACGATATACCTGCTTCCACAAAATACTGATTAAGGGGTTTGATATGCCTGCTTCCACAAAATACTGATTGAGGGCTGCGATATACCTACTTTCACAAAATACTGATTAAGGGATTCGATATGCCTGTTTCTATGAAATATTGATTGAGGCCTGCGATATACCTGCTTCCACAAAATACTAATTAAGGGGTTTGATATACCTGCTTCCACAAAATACTGATTGAGGGCTGCGATATACCTGCATCTACAAAATACTGATTAAGGGGTTTGATATACCTGTTTCTATCAAATATTGAGACCTGCGATAAACCTGCTTCCACAAAATACCAATTAAGGGGTTTGATATGCCTGTTTACACCAAATATTGATTGAGGGGTGCAATATACCTGCTTCCACAAAATACTGATTAAGGGGTTTGATATACCTGCTTCTACCAAATATTGATTGAGGCCTGTGATATACCTGCTTCCACAAAATACCGATTGAGAGCTGCGATATACCTGCATCTACAAAATACTGATTAAGGGGTTTGATATACCTGATTCCACCAAATATTGATTAAGGCCTGCGATATACCTGCTTCCGCAAAATACTGAAAAAGGGGTTTGATGTACTTTTTTCCACCAAATATTGATTGAGACCTACGATATACCTGCTTCCACAAAATACTGATTAAGGGGTTTTATATGCCTGCTTCCACAAAATACTGATTGAGGACTGCGATATACCTGCTTTCACAAAATACTAATTAAGGGGTTTGATATACCTGCTTCCACAAAATACTGATTGAGGGCTGCGAGATACCTGCATATACAAAATACTGATTAAGGGGTTCGATATACCTGTTTCTACCAAATATTGAGACCTGCGATATGTCTGCTTCCACAAAATACAGATTAAGGCTTATTGCACACGACAGTATATTTTCACGGTCCGCAAAACGGGGTCCTGTTTTTCCGTGATCCGTGACCGTTTTTTCGTCCGTGCGTCTTCCTTGATTTTTGGAGGATCCACGGACATGAAAAAAAAGTCGTTTTGGTGTCCGCCTGGCCGTGCGGAGCCAAACGGGTCCGTCCTGAATTACAATGCAAGTCAATGGGGACGGATCCGTTTGACGTTGACACAATATGGTGCCATTTCAAACGGATCCGTCCCCATTGACTTTCAATGTAAAGTCAGGAGTCCCTTTTATACCATCGGATTGGAGTTTTCTCCAATCCGATGGTATATTTTAACTTGAAGCGTCCCCATCACCATGGGAACGCCTCTATGTTAGAATATACTGTCGGATATGAGTTAGATCGTGAAACCTCATTTCCGACAGTATATTCTAACACAGAGGCGTTCCCAGGGTGATGGGGACGCTTCTAGTTTGAATATACTACAAACTGTGTACATGACTGCCCCCTGCTGCCTAGCAGTATCCGATCTCTTACAGGGGGCCGTGATCAGCACAATTAACCCCTCAGGTGCCGCACCTGAAGGGGTTAATTGTACTATCATATTGTACTATCATATCCCCCTGTATCGCAGGCCTCAATCAAATATTGATTGAGGCCTGCGATATACCTGCTTCCACAAAATGCTGATTAAGCGGTTTGATATAACTGCTTCCAGAAAATACTGATTAGGGGTTTCAATATACCTGTTTCCACCAAATATTGATTGAGGCCTGCGATATACCTGCTTTAACAAAATACAGATTAAGGGGTTCGATATACCTGTTTGCACCAAATATTGATTGAAGGGTGCGATATAGCTGCTTCCACAAAATACAGATTAAGGGGTTTTATATACCTGCTTCCACCAAATATTAATTGAGGCCTGCGATATACCTGCTTCCACAAAATACTGATTAAGGGGTTTGATATACTTGCTTCCACCAAACATTGATTGAGGCCTGCGATATACCTGCTTCCACCAAATATTGATTATGTGGTTAGATATACATTTGTCCACCAAATATTGATTGAGGCCTGCGATATACCTGCTTCCACAAATACTGCTCTTCTCTAGGGACTTAGGCGCAGGGTCATTTTGAAAATGACAGGCAGAGGAAGAGGCAGGCCGTTCCGCAGGTGTGGTAGGGGTCAGGCAGGTGCACAAGGCCGTAGCCTAAGTGGGAAGTTGGAGAAGGTGCGTGCAATTACTTCAAAGGGCGCACCAGAGGTGGTTGAGTGGCTCACTCAGCCTTCTGCTTCTGCACCCTCCTCATCCTCTATATAAACCCACCTCACTCTCTGCTGTGTGCACCCCCAAAGACACCACCACCACCATAGACCCTCTACTCGAGTCAGAGGAATTATTTTCCCATCCATCCCCAGGCCTTACCGATGCGCTGCTATTCTTGACATCGGATGAAAAAGAGGAGGTAGCAACGGCCGCCACCCAGCGGTCTGACGACAGTACCCAGGTCAGCCCAAGGAGGGAGGTCCCCGCTGTTGCTGCCCACTCTGAGATCTCAAATGTCAGTGGTGGTGAAGATAATGATGATGTGCCGATGGACATCATGTGGGTGCCCACAAGAGAGGAAGAGGAGGGGAGTTCAGAGGGAGAGACGGAGCAGCAGAGAGGAAGGAGAAGGAGGAGAAGCAAGCAGAGCTCGCAGGGCACAGTAGGCAAAAAGCAGACTTCAAATGTATCTGGAACGAGCCATCCACCATGCACGGTCACTTCTGCTTCTCCCAGGACGCCGGCACTTGGCTCCGCAGTGTGGGCTTTTTTTAACGTGTCAGCTGCTGACAATAGTGTTGCCTTCTGCAGCCTGTGCTGTCAACGCATAAGTCGCGGTAAGCCCAACACTCACCTAGGGACGACCCCCTTAAGAAGACACCTGGCCTTCCCTTTATCGAGCCCATTGGGAGCAACTCCATCAGATCCCACAAAGCCACACTCCTGGCGCTTCACGTCCTGCCTCTTCTCTTTCTCCTCTCTCCTCCCATTTGCTCTCCATTCCACCTTCCACCCTGCCGTCGTCGCGTTCATCTGGCAGAAGGTAGGCTTCCGTGGCCCAAATGTTCTAGCGTAAAAAGTTGATGACGCTGGATAAGCCTCTTGCCCAACGGCTGACTGCTGGCTTGTCGGAACTGCTATCCCGCCAACTACTGCCATATAAACTGGTGGACTCGGAGGCCTTTAGAAAATTTGTGTCTATTGGCACACCGCAATGGAAGGTCCCCGGAAGGAAATATTTCTCCCAGAACGGCATCCCAGAGCTATATGGCCACGTTAAGCGGCAAGTGAATATATCTCTGGCACACACTGTCGGTGCCAAGATACATATGAGCACAGACTCAATGTCTAGAAAACACGGGCAGGGAAGGTACATAACTTTTACTACCCACTGGGTGAACCTTCTGACGGATGTCAAGCATGTAACCCGTGGCTCCCGTGTGGATTTTGTGTTACTGCCAAGGATTGCATGCAGGCCTGCCTTTTCTTCTCTTCTTCTTACTCCATCCTCCATCTCCTCCTCGGCTGACTCCTCCTTTTCCACTGGTACCGCCTCTTCCACTGCGCCCCCCAAGCTCACGAGAACCTATTCGACATCCCAGGTAAGACGTTGCCATGCTGTGCTGTGGCTGTTGTGCCTAGAAGCCAAGAGCCACACCGGTCCTGCACTGCATTCAGTTCTGCGGTCACAGGCCGATCAGTGGCTAACCCCACTCAATTTGACAGTTGGTAAAGTGGTGTGCGACAACGGTTCCAATCTGCTCAGCGCGCTGAAATAGGGAAAAATGACACACGTGCCGTGTATGGCACACACCCTGAACTTAGTCGTGCAGTGATCCGTTGCCAAATACCCCGGGGTCCAGGATGTCTTGTGGCAAGCCAGGAAAATCTCTGGGCATTTTAGAAGATCTTACACGGCCATGGCTCGCCTTGCTGACATTCAGCAGCGACACCACTTGCCCATCAGACGTCTGATTTGTGACTGCCCAACGCGATGGAACTCCACCTTGTATATGCTTGATAGGCTGCTCCAGCAGCAATGTGCCATTAACGACTACATGTACGAACTCTGCAGCAGGACAGGTTCTCGGGAGCTTGGTTTCTTTTCACAGCGCCAGTGGCTTCTCATGCGCGACACATGCAGACTTCTGTGGCCATTTGATGAGATCACCAAACTGGTCAGTCACAGCCAGGGTGCCATCAGTGACATCGTACCATACGCCTTCTTTCTGGAGCGTGCATTGCATTGTGTCATTGAATAAGCCGTCGAGGAGCAGGAGCTAGAAGATGAGGAAATCGCAATGCTAAATAAATTCCCAGGGCGGCTACTTCATTTGAGACAAGTCAGCAGGAGTCTGAAGAGGAGTCAGAGGAGGATGGTGCCTGGGGGAGGAGGAGGAGCAAGAAGAGCAGTCTTTAAACTTTTCTGGGATCCCTGGTGTTGTCCGTGGCTGGGGGGAGGAGACCGAGGATGACATTCTCCTGGGCGATGAGCAGGAGCCAGGCCACTCCATCACTTCCAATTTAGTGCAAATGGGGGCCTTCATGCTCCAGTGTTTGAACAGGGACCCCGTATAAAAAGCATAAAGGGAAAGAACCAGTACTGGGTGGCAATGTACTTAGACCCCCGGTACAAACACAAAATGGCAGACATGTTACCAGCATCACAGAGGGCTGCAAGAGATGCTGCGTTCTGCTGTTGCGGGCGCTGGCAAAGGAATTTTCACCCACAGCGAAACAGGTGTGGGTACCAATCCTACCGCACCTGCAAGAAGAGGAAGGTTGGAAGATGTGTTGGTCACTTCGGATATGAGATCATTTATGAAGCCAACCCATCGAAAGCTGCCCTCTGGATCCAGCCTCAGGGAACACCCAGACCGACATGTGTCCGACTACATTGGGTTAGCGGCTGATGTTGACGTTCTGAGAAGCGAGGAACCCCTGGACTACTGGGTGTGCAGGCTTGACCTGTGGCAAGAGCTGGCACAATTTGCCATGGAACTCTTGGCTTGCCCCTCGTCGAGTGTCCTGTCCGAAAGGACGTTCAGCGCAGCAGGGAAGATTGTGACCGATAAGCGCACTCTCCTAGCTCACGACAGTGTGGACTACCTCACATTTCTAAAAATGAATGAGGCATGGATCTCAGAGGAATTTAACACCTGTGATGACCACGTGTAATTGAATTTCCTCATGCCAGCCAACACATATCCACCACCATCCAGAACAAAGAATGGTCCTTGTCTTATGTATATACAGCGGCATAAAAGGCCTTTTCTGTCAGGTGAATGCCTAATTTTTGGGGCCTGTACCCCAGTGGCCTACAGTAAAAATTGTATCCAGTGATCGCCTAATGTACCTCCAGCCACATCATCACAAGCTCTTTTCTGTCAGGTTAATGCCTAATTTTTGGGGCCTGTACTGGCCTACAGTAAAATTTTTATCCAGTGACCGCCTAATGTACCTCCAGCCACATCATCGCTAGTTATTTTCTGTCAGGTAAATGCCTAATTTTTGGGCCTGTACTGGCCTACAGTAAAATTTTTATCCAGTGACCGCCTAATGTACCTCCAGCCACATCATCACAAGTTCTTTTCGGTCAGATGAATGCCTAATTTTTGGGGCCTGTACTGGCCTACAGTAGAATGTTTATCCAGTGACCGTCTAATGTACCTCTAGCCACATCATCACAAGTTCTTTTTTGTCAGGTGAATGCCTATTTTTGGGGGGCCTGTACTCCCATGGCCTAAAATAAAAAATTTCTAGGCTCCACAGGGCACTTTATTTTAAGTTTCCCTTTAAGATGCATAAAAATGGTTCCTGATTAAAATACATATTATTTGTGGGAATTTTTGCAAATGATCCCCCTCTGGTATTTCACTGTCCTTGTTGTGGGACTATTTGTGCACTTCTAGTAAGTATTTGGTGGCTGCAAATATGAGCTGAAGGTTTTTCAGGTTCGCCTGCCATTAAAGTCACTGGGGCCCGCCGCAAACGCGCAGTTCGCGAAAATTTGGCTGTGAACACGCGTTCGCAAACAGTCCTGGCCGATTTTCGTCCATTATTAGTGACAGGTTCCTTTTAACAGCTATGAATGCTCCAGACTTCTCCAGCCTTCACTTTCTGGAAAAGCAAACACCAAGCAGCTACAAATGTCAAGACACCCCAAGAACATGTTTTGGAAGGGGGGACCCATAAGTACTGCAGTTTTGTCTGTATAGTTTGTCAGATTTAAAGTGTGACTTTTGCTTCAGATAGCTTTTCAGAATAAGCTTGTGTGTGTCAGGTCTGTATCTAACCATTATATGACTTGTATCTGGTATTTTTCAGTTTTCTCTGAGCTGGTGGGTGGAGGCTCTATGATATCATGTCTACTCATACACTACACATGGAGACAGGAGATTCCTCCCTAACTCCTATCTACCTACCCTAAGGCTCCATTGACACGTCCACAAATGGGTCCGCATCCGTTCCGCAATTTTGCGGAACGGGTGCGGACCCATTCATTTTCTATGGGGACGGAATGGATGCGGACAGCACACAGTGTGGGGCCGCAGCCGCATTTGCAGAGCGCGGCCCCGATCTTCAGGTCCGCAGCTCCGCAAAAGATAGAACATGTCCTATTCTTGTCCGCAGCTTGTGGACAAGAATAGGCATTTCTATAGGGGTGCCGGGCAGGTGTGTTGCGGATCCGCAATTTGCGGGTCCGCAACCCACCACGGACGTGTGAATGGAGCCTAACACCGTGAGAAGCAGCAGCAGTAATGGAGGACATTGCTTAGCAGTACTAAGCAGTTTAGATGTGAATTCATCACAAAGGCAGTAAGTCACTTACAAGCCGGCCCAGCAGCAGTCTCTCTGTTAGTCTCTCTGTCTGTCTGCAGCAAGTCTATGCAATTTGTTCCTTCAAGGAGCAGGCAGCCTGTCTTCAGTGAAAAGGAATCTGAGCAGTAAATTAAGAGAAGGGTGATTTTGCTATAAGAAGAAAAAGCATGTGTGTGCCTAGTGCATTACTGTGGCAAAGGCAGATTCTGTGCAGCCGCTCATCGGCTTTTTGGCACCAGATTCCAATAGCAAAAGACACTGTGTGAACAGCCCCTGAGGCCACTTTCACACGGTCAGAATTTGGTTAGTATTTTTCATCAGTATTTGTAAGCCAAAACCAGGAGCTAGCCCAAAACACAGCGGAGGCGCAAATCTTTCCATTATAGATTTTCTCTGTTCGTTCCACTGCTGGTTTTGGCTTACAAATGCTGATATAAAACACTAACCAAATACTAACCATGTGAAAGTGTCAAAGGGTGCTATGACACGTAACCTTAACCTTTTGGTTCCAGCGGCATAACTATATACATTGTGGTGGTAAACTCTTAACTGTAATCCGACGTATAAAAGTATCAGGTTCCCTTACAATTTTCACAGTTTTCCTTAAATATTATATCTGTCATTGTAGTACGCCAGACGTGGAGGTACTACAATTGGTTTGTAATGTACTGCTTTGTAATATTCATATTATGTCATTTTTCATGCAATGCACCATGTTCATCAGCAGATGGGGTACAGTTGGCAGTGTTTGGCAACAGGAATGTTACTTACCATTCCATTTTTCCCCTCTTGGTAGGAGTGGGCTGGTCCGACTTCCTGCCAAGGGAAGGGCAGAGCTTATTTAGAGAGGAGAATGTAGAAAGTGAGTAATAAGGGAACATGCACTCCATCTCCCGATCCTCCAGACCATGTTCACCACAGAGACGGCTCATATAGAAGGACATCATTGATCCAGAGATACTGCAGGGTCCTAGGCCTGGGAACATTTGTAAACTACTGCATATTTGTGTCAGAAGAGTAATCAAGCTATCAAGACTCTGCTGAAAAGTGGTGGGTAACATGTTAAGACACCATAACTGTAGTTCATGACAGGCATAACTAAAAGCCTTCATCATATAGTGGACACCTACAGCTACAGGTATCAGAGTAAAGCCGTAAGGAAAAGAATCCAGAGTGAGACTTTGTGAACTTACCTTGGAAGAGAGAAATTGCACTTTGTATTTAATACTGCTGGATAGGCTGCTATTCATTTTTTTGAACTCAGTAAAGAAGGACCTTTTTTTCTGCCTGGTTCCTTAAATTCTTCATCATCATCTTTTTTACTGCATCGAACCCTAGGATGTGACAGCCTAAGGTAGAACACTGTGACACAACATCTACTACCACTATCACTCCTAGATAGGCCCAATGCTAAAACTGAAAAATTGTCCTGGTAATGTGGACTTCACACCACCGATGAAGCCTGCGGACAAGGGGGGCAACGTGGTACTCATGTCACGTCCTAAAATCCACAAGTCGCTGAGCCACCCCCCTGGACGTCCCATCATCTCGGGGGTTGGCTCAGTAACGGAGCCCTTGTCAAAATACATAGATTGGTTACTCAGACCACTGTTACCTTGTGCTGCGGCGTACCTGAAAGACACCAATGAGTTTTTGCTTGCGTTGAAGGAGATTCATTGGCAGAAAGGTGACGATTTAGTGTCTCTGGATGTGGAGAGCCTCTACACCCGCATCCCTCATGAAGCGGGTGTGGAGGCGATCCAATCCATACTTATGAATGTAGGAAAGAGTGAGCTTTTTGTAGGTTTGTTGGTGAGGGTTTAACATTCATACTCACTAACAATGTCTTCAAGTTTGACAATAAATGGTTCAGGCAAAAGTTAGGGACGGCCATGGGGACCCCGGTCTCCTGTACGTTTGCCAACATGTACTAGGTTAGAAGACAGATATGTGTTTTCTCTATCCAATTGAACAAAAATGATATGGGAATGAAATTTACACTGACTTTTGGTGGCACGTACTTGGAATTTTTGGACGTGGCTGTCGTGGTGAGGGATGACGAGTTGGTCATGGAGGGCTTCAGAAAGCCCACGGCGACCAACTCCTTACTCCACCATGGCAGCTACCATCCTAACTGGGTGAAAAAGTCCCTTCCATATGGACAGTTTATTAGATTGCGGAGGATCAATAGTCATACAAGTGGTTACCTCCGCAAAAGCTACAGAGTTGAAGCAGCGTTTGGTGTCTAGAGGGTACCCGGAGCTTGAGGTGAGTGCAGGAATGCACAAAGTGCTGAATGATTTTTCTCAGCATGATTTATTGAAAAAACCGAGAGGTAATAAAAAAACAATTGATGACTGAGTAGGGGACATGGAAAAGAGGATAAAGAACTGGACAGGTTTACTTTTACCTTTAGGTTCAGCCCGATGGCTGATAAAATACAGTCAGTCATTTTTTGTAATTGGAATATCTTGGAGAGGGATCCATCCCTAGCAATGATCACTAATAACAAGCCCCGTATTTCTTTTAGAAGGTGCCATACCATAAAAGATAAAATAGTCAGAAGCAGATTTGTTACTTCCCCAAATACCACTTGGCTCACTAGAAATGTCCCAGTAGGAAATTTCAGATGTGGGGGTTGCTTCCTCTGTAGACGGAACTCTCAGTCCAAATTCATCAGTGTGGCTGGTTTGAACTATAGAGTTCGCAGCTTTATGAACTGCCGCAGCACATATGTTGTGTACAAGGTGACCTGCGGTTGTGGCCGGTTTTATATTGGCAAGACGATTCGCTGCATGTATGAACGTGTTAGAGAACATTTGAGTTCAGTCGACACAGGGAAGGGATCCCCCAGACTCATTGAACACTTTAGGGAAGCGCACGCTGGAGATGCGAGTTCATTAAGATTTGCAGGGATTGAGTCCGTCCCTCCTCCTTTGAATGGAGGAGATAGACATCGCCAATTGTTGCAGTGTGAAGCGCGATGGATATTGCGGACGCAGGCAACAGGGAACTCAGGCCTAAATGATGGACTGGATTACAGTGTTTTGTTGTAATTTAGGGCTCTTTCACACTTGCGTTGTCCGGATCCGGCGTGCATTCCATTTGCCGGAGGTGCCCGCCGGATCCAGAAAAACGCAAGTGAACTGAAAGCATTTGAAGACGGATCCGTCTTCAAAATGCGTTCAGTGTTACTATGGCACCCAGGACGCTATTAAAGTCCTGGCTGCCATAGTAGTAGTGGGGAGCGGGGGAGCCAGGGCCGGACTGGCCATAGGGTGGGCCGGGCCGCCTCAGGGGGGCCGCCTCAGGGCTCGAGTGGGTGTGTCGGGTATGGCCTAATCACACCCCTGTTCTCCGCCTCCTGCCAGCCCCGGCTGCACAGCTTAATCATCATGACTGAGTGACACAAAGAAGACACAGGAGCAGTATACTTACCGTCCGTGCGGCTCCCGGGGCGCTCCAGAATGACGTCAGAGCGCCCCATGCGCATGGATGACGTGATCCATGTGATCACGTCATCCATGCGCGTGGGGCGCCCTGACGTCACTCTGGAGCGCCCGGGGAGCCGCACGGACGGTAAGTATACTGCTCCCCCGCTCCCCGCTACACTTTACCATGGCTGCCAGGACTTTAGCATCCCGGCAGCCATGGTAACCATTAATTAATTCCGGATCCGGCATTAATTCCGGATCCGGCCTTGCGGCAAGTGTTCAGGATTTTTGACCGGAGCAAAAAGCGCAGCATGCTGTGGTATTTTCTCTGGCCAAAAAACGTTCCGTTCCGGAACTGAAGACATCCTGATGCATCCTGAACCGATTTCTCTCCATTCAGAATGCATTAGGATAAAACTGATCAGGATTCTTCCGGCATAGAGCCCCGACGACGGAACTCTATGCCGGAAGAAAAGAACGCAAGTGTGAAAGGGCCCTTATATAAATGCTCTGTGACAAATATGTTGAATGTAGCAGTTTGTTTTTAAATGTAACCAATGTGTATCAGCACCAGGAGGGCGTCACTGATTGTACAGCTGATGCTTTGACGTGAAGTGCTTTAAGAGGTGGAGTGCAGGTGCACACACCTGTAGCAGCCTGATGTAGCGCATATTGCGCGAAACGGCCGTCGTTGCATCCAGTGTGCAGGGAGGTGACTCCTAGCTCCGGTGCCGCGTGTGTCTTGCTGTATGTGGCAATAAAGGAATATTCATATTTTCACGATGGTGAGTGCCGCCCGCTTTCTTTCTACAAAGAAGATTATTAGTCTCTGTAATATGTTTACAGTTCTCAGATTTAATTAAAGGAATTGCCATTAGGTGCATCATTAAGTGCATTACCAATATAACCTGCAGAGGGAAAATTGGGTGGTGTCTTAAATAGAAGCTGGGAGAAACTATCTGCAATGATAATTATGTTTCTATATAGTTATAACAATTATTTTTTGGGCTTCCAGTGTCACATATCAGGTAAAACGTGAAAAACGATGACTGGATGCCAAGCATTCATATCCAAATGCTGACTCTCTATACACGTCATCCACATATACTGTAAAATCTAGAATCCTGGCCATCCAGTTGCAACCTGCTTCTACTAGTCACATAGTATAGGAAATATTAAGATTCATATTAACAGTGACAGCACAGTTCTGCATGTGAAGACTGTAGACGGTTGAATACTGTTTGGGAATGGCTGACCGGATCCTCAGAGCCATGAGATGAGTTCATGATATTGGCCATAGACTCCCAGGTTGCACACCCCTAAGGCTGCTTTCACATAATACAATAAATGCATCCGTCATGAACGGATCCGATTGTATTATGTCTTCTATAGCCATGATGGATCCGTCATGAACACCATTGGAAGTCAATGGGGGACGGATCCGTTTTCTATTGTGTCAGAGAAAAAACGGATCTGTCCCCATTGACTTACATTATGTGCCAGAACGGATCCGTCTTGCTCTGCACCACATCGCGGACAGAAAAACATTGCTTTCAGCGTTATTCTTTCCGCGATGGGAGCGCAACCAAACGGAAAGGAAGTCATTTTGGTGCATTCTGTTTAGTTCAGTTTTGTCCCCATTGACAATGAATGGGGACAAAACTGAAGCGTTTTCTTACGCTATTGAGATCCTATGACGGATCTCAATAGCCCAATTGAAAACGCTAATATAAAAGTAGTCTAAGGCTGGCTACGGCTCCTAGTGTGTATGCGTATCATATTGTGGACAATGACTGCTGTGTCATGTCATTGTCCATGAGATGACAAACTGCAAAATATGTTGTAGCTAGGAAAGAAAGCCAAAATCAATAAATAAAAGGGATAGTAATAAAAATGGGGGATGTATGAATGGAGTATATGAATTTGTAATGTAGACTGCGTGCTTGTGTAGTGAAAGCTTAAAGGGGATGTATTTTTCTTCCAGTTAAAACCAAATATGGGTCACAGACACAATAGTCTGGAGGGGACCTCATTGACAATTCTGGGAGATTTTACTAGGTATACTCCACAGAGGTCGGGGGGGGGGGGGTGTAGATAGGCTGTGATATCACCTATTGTGAATGATGGATCCTGTGCTGTATATCTATCTGTCTATCAGTGATATCTGTTATTCTAATTCTGCCTGTGATAATGATATGACTGCTGAAAAGTGATCTGTACAGATAAAGAAGTGGAGCCTATTACTACTGCAAAAACTGCAGGATATTAGAATTTTGTTTTACATATAGACAGTGAAATGAAAAATAAAAAATTACATCACCAAAATTCATTACAAAATATGGTTAAGGTAAAAACTAAATGTAATCAGTAGGTCTGCAGTACTACTCTAGACCTGGGGGTATCTGCAAAGGTTGTATTGTAAATAGTTATGTATCGTTATGTATTATATATTGTATGTTTTGTAAAGGTATATGGTTGGAAAATGGTTGACAGGAACAGGGCTAACCACCATGTCCCTTCCTTCTTGGTAGTGGCTGGGCTTGGGCTGGTCCAGCTTCCTGCCTGGAGTGGGAGCTCCTGTCCAGAGACAGAAAGGAGAGGAAGCACACTGCACAGCTCCTGAAAAGGATTCTGCATAGAGAACAGCAAATCAGGTAAATGCTTGAGAAGTCAGACAGCAGAGTGACCAGCTAACACCTGCATTAAAGCCACTGCAAGAAGGTGAGGGACTACGGCTAAGACACCCATCACCCAGACACTAGGCCAGTTACAAGTCAAGTCTAAATCTGATAGTGGACATCTGCATTTACAAGTGCTACCTCACAGCCATCCAACCTGCCTCCATATTCCTTACTGGTGACAACAAATTTAACTTTAATTCCACTGCTATTGAATGTACCTGAAGTTATACTTTGTAAAAGAGACTGTTCTATGTTTACTTCTGACCTCATTCTTCAAAATTGCATTTCCACTGCACCAATCCTCAGGTAGCAACAGCCTGAGGGAGTACACCGTGACACAACACTTCATCAGTGCCACTACCACACCTATCCCCCTGGGGGGCTCGCAGCAGGTCATTTTCTGATAATACATTCCTTTTAAGTGACGTGAACTTGGAGTCTTAGCGTATTCTGCAGTCTAAAACTCCTCTAACAGAAATCACTACCACGCAGCTTTATGTTGACTTCCTACAACAATCAAATTTGTATTTAGAGCTTCAAACATAACATAATATCTCTAAAATATGTTGCCAGATGTCAGTCGTTCATCCGTAAATATTAGAGCCTCTGTATTAATTAGCATTATTCATCCCACTGCAAATCTCCATGGGAAATTGAGGTTTAGGATACATGCCGTGCACCACACATCCAGAAGTTGTTATAATCCCCTGCCATATAAATTTGGGTTCATTAAACAGTGTTATATAATTGTGCCCAGGTGACAGAGACCTGTATGCTAACTGTAGAGCAGAGCGGCATATGCCGAGGAGAGATGGGAAAAAGATAAAACAGCACATTTGGCTCTACAACCTGAGCCAATATATAAAGACAATTAGTGCCCCTGTGAACCATTTTACACTACATGCTGTGCTTTTTGTTTTTTTACTAATCATAGCCAACAATTTATAGAAGACTTATTAGTGAAGTGAAAAGGGTCCTAAAGATTTTGATAACTCTTCCGCATGCCCAAGACTCCAAACATCTATGGACCACATAAACATCTATATTTTGTTCTGCAATGGTGAAATTTGAAAGTTGTTTTATTGGTAACACACTGGCAGGTTAGGTGACAACTTGATCACGAACATGAATATATTTATTCCAGATAGGGCATACAGGGGCGGAAACAGACAGCAGAGGGCCCCTGTGTAAAGAATGTGCCTGGCCCCCGCCTCTCAAGCCAAATTCTCAACATAACCTATTCCGTCCTAACATTACTTATAGCAATACAAAACATACAGGGTAAGGCTACTTTCACACCTGCAGCACTACGCTCCGGCCACCTGATCCGGCAGAGAATGCATGGAATTGGCCGGACACAAACTCAGGCATGCAGCGGTTTGTGTCCCGCTGATTCTCTGCATTTTTGCCGGATTGTGGCCGATCTCTGCCAGACCCTATTATAGTACAGTAGGTGAACCCGATTTTGTGTCAATCTCGCTCTCTTTCTCGGCGAGATTGAGCACCTACGAGCCCCATCGCGGGAGCCAGCGCCGAGCTGGCTTGCCGCGATAGAGACAGAGCCGTCATAGAAGCGACGGGAGATCCGACTTGGATTCCCGCCAATTCTACACGTGTGCGGCGTTTGTTATGAATCCTGAGGGGGAAGTCCCCGCCGGATTTTAAATAAAAATCCGGCCTGGGTCCCCCCCTCAGGAGCATACCGGGCCCTTAGGTCTGTTATGGGTTGTAAGGAGAGCCCCCCCTACGCCGAAAAAAACGGCGTAGGGGGTCCCCCTACAATCCATACCAGACCCGTATCCAAAGCACGCTACCCGGCCAGCCAGGAAGGGAGTGGGGACGAGCGAGCGCCCCCCCCCCTCCTGAGCCGTACCAGGCTGCATGCCCTCAACATGGGGGGGTTGGGTGCTCTGGGGCAAGGGGCGCACTGCGGCCCCCCCACCTCAGAGCACCCTGTCCCCATGTTGATGAGGACAGGGCCCCTTCCCGACAACCCTGGCCGTTGGTTGTCGGGGTATGCGGGCGGGAGGCTTATCGGAATCTGCGAGCCCCCCTTTAATAAGGGGGCCCCCAGATACCGGCCCCCCACCCTAAGTGAATGAGTATGGGGTACATCGTACCCCTACCCATTCACCTGCAAGAAAAGTGGTAAAAACACAAATAAACCACACAGTGTATTAAAATATTTTATTTTTCTGCTCCGGAGGCCGCCCCCTGTCTTCTTTATTAGCTCTTTTACCAGGGGGGGCTCTTCTTCTTCCGCTATCCCGACGGGTCTTCTCCGCTATCCGGGGGGTCTTCTCAACTCTCCGGGGTTCTCCTTCTGTCTTCTCCGCTATCCGGGGGGGTCTTCTCAACTCTCCGGGGTTCTCCTTCTGTCTTCTCCGCTATCCGGGGGGGTCTTCTCAACTCTCCGGGGTTCTCCTTCTGTCTTCTCCTTCTGTCTTGTTGACTCGGCGCACCCCGGTTCTTCGTCTCGCGAGACTCGGCGCACCCCGGTTCTTCGTCTCGCGAGACGAAGAACCGGGGTGCGCCGAGTCAACAAGACAGAAGGAGAAGACAGAAGGAGAACCCCGGAGAGTTGAGAAGACCCCCCCGGATAGCGGAGAAGACAGAAGGAGAACCCCGGAGAGTTGAGAAGACCCCCCGGATAGCGGAGAAGACAGAAGGAGAACCCCGGAGAGTTGAGAAGACCCCCGGATAGCGGAGAAGACCCGTCGGGATAGCGGAAGAAGAAGAGCCCCCCCTGGTAAAAGAGCTAATAAAGAAGACAGGGGGCGGCCTCCGGAGCAGAAAAATAAAATATTTTAATACACTGTGTGGTTTATTTGTGTTTTTACCACTTTTCTTGCAGGTGAATGGGTAGGGGTACGATGTACCCCATACTCATTCACTTAGGGTGGGGGGCCGGTATCTGGGGGCCCCCTTATTAAAGGGGGCTCCCAGATTCCGATAAGCCTCCCGCCCGCATACCCCGACAACCAACGGCCAGGGTTGTCGGGAAGGGGCCCTGTCCTCATCAACATGGGGACAGGGTGCTCTGAGGTGGGGGGGCCGCAGTGCGCCCCCTGCCCCAGAGCACCCAACCCCCCCATGTTGAGGGCATGCAGCCTGGTACGGCTCAGGAGGGGGGGGGGCGCTCGCTCGTCCCCACTCCCTTCCTGGCTGGCCGGGTAGCGTGCTTTGGATACGGGTCTGGTATGGATTGTAGGGGGACCCCCTACGCCGTTTTTTTCGGCGTAGGGGGGGCTCTCCTTACAACCCATAACAGACCTAAGGGCCCGGTATGCTCCTGAGGGGGGGACCCAGGCCGGATTTTTATTTAAAATCCGGCGGGGACTTCCCCTCAGGATTCATAACAAACGCCGCACACGTGTAGAATTGGCGGGAATCCAAGTCGGATCTCCCGTCGCTTCTATGACGCGCTTGCTGGGATGTGCTGTCACTATTCCAGTGAGTGCGAGATCTCGGCACCATGTTGCCGAGTATCAGCGCGACGCTGTCGTGCTAAAAGCACAATCTCACAAACACCTACTGTAAATGTGGCCGGCGGACATTCTGTCTGCATTCAGCAGTGCTGGAGCATTCCGGCAGGTTGTTCTCTCCTGGAAGAGCCTGCCAGAATCACTAACTCAGATGTGAAGGTAGCCTAATACAGGTCCACATACCTCTTACATCCAGGGATGTCTTCGTTGATGTAGATGTTCTCTGTCCTCATCTTGTTTCAGACCACACCGCCATGATGATTTCTTTCAGTCATCTCTTCTTTCTGCAGGGTTTGACAGACAGACATCTTAGTTTCCTAGTTTTCCATCATTCTCCCACCTAATCAACACCCCTCTAATACTGTGCCTGCTGTGCTCCCTATACTAGTTACACACAGATAGTTCCCCTTAAATAATTACTGGCACACAGTGTCCTAAAAAATAACTGTGCCTAGAAACCAGTGTCCCTGACACTAATAGTGTAAACATAATGATCCCCAAAAATAAGTGTGCTAAGCTGATACCGTGCCAGGGTGTCCACCAAAGTAATACTGCTCCCCAAAATCCCACCAATAGAAATAATTATCTACCAGACAACACATAGTAGTAATAGTGCCCCTACTGTGTCCCAGAAGTAATAATGCTCCCATACTGCTCATACTAGTATTCAAGTTCCTCATAATCCCTCAACTGTAATAAAGCCCACCATAATGTCCCCAGTGGTAATAATTCTCTTTATAATGTGTAACAGTAGAAAAATGCCCCCTTATAATGTACGCCAGTACATAAAAGTGCCCTGTTGTGTGGCAGTATAAAAAAATACCTCCTCTTAGTGCCCCCTGTAGAGTCAATGTCCCCATAGTACCCTCATAATGTGTGCCAATGCCCCCTACTGTTTGCCAAAAAAAAACCTCTTAGTGCCACCAGTCAGGGCTGGTGCAAGGATTTTTGCCACCCTAGGCAAAAGCTAATTTTGCCGCCCCCTTGATTCCTCCCATTGATCCGCCCCTTTATATATCATTGATAATACACGCATCAGCTGCTGCAGAACCTCTTTGAACTCAATGTCTGTTCATCAATGATGGACATTTACCTCGCAGCCCCTATTCAAAAAGAAGTTCTGCAGCAGCTTCTAGAGCATACCACAGCCGCTGCAGAACCTCTTTTTGAAGAGGGCCTGGGAGCTAAATGTCCATCACTGATGAACAGACATAAAGCTCAAAGAGGTTCTGCAGAAGCTGAGGCTTGTATTAGTAGGTCTCGGAGCTGTGCTGGGAATATAATTGATAATACATGCCTCAGCTGCTGCAGAACCTCTTTTGGAAGACGAATTGTGAGATAAATGTCTGATGAATAGACACAAAGCTAAAAGAGGTTCTGCAGCAGCTGAGCCATGCATTATGAGATGTGGAGGCAACGTGACTTATAAGGAAGGAGGGGGCGAGTAATGGAGGCGGGACCAGGGGTAAGGATCGGGGCGGTGCAACTCTTCACAGGGCAGGAGGGGGGAGGCAGTTAGGAGTGGAACGTTCCTCTGGTGAGAGAGAAAGGAAGACCAGGCAGACGGGCTGGGCGTGGTTTGTCATCAGTGGGCGTCTCTGATTTCTCACCAAAGCCTTTAGTGTGGAATTGAGGAGGCGTGGTCTCACTTGTTGAGGTAGGCGTGTTTCCAGTGTCATACGAAGCAGTGGTAAGTGTTGGGAATGGCGGGGGCGTGTCTGCTGAGAGTGGACAGGGTGTGGTTTTGTCGGCGGCGAGGGGAGGAAGAAGGCGACACTTGCAGGAACCGCAAAGGGGGAGGAGGTAGGAGAAGGTGCTGAAGGAGGGGAGAGAGGGGAAAAAAAAAGACAATGGAGCTTGTGTGCGGCTGCGGGAGATTAAAGCTGCCGCCGAGCATCAGAGCGGAGAGCGGCGCCCCCCAGCAAGAGTGCGCTCTACGCGGTGGCCTATTTTGCTTATGGGTGGCGCCGGCCCTGCCCCCAGTTAAGCCAAGGTCCCCATAGTGCCCTATAATTTGTACCAGTATAAAATACTCCTATATCGTGTGCCTCCCCTTGTCCCCATGGTGCCTGACAATGTGCCAGTATAAAATGCCCCCATAATGTGTGCCAGTATATAAAATAGGGTCACCAGTAGATGCCAAAAACACAGAAATATAGTGGCAATACTGGAGGAGCGGCTCAACCCCTAACACTGTAGCGTGTTTTACATTGGGGGAGCAGCCCCACCGCATGTGGACCGCAGCAAACGACTATTCCCAGCAAAAAATGCATACGGTGGAGGATGTCGGCGCGGTCCACATGCACCACAAGGGCATCCTACACAAAACGGAGCATTGTGCGGATGTAAATACAATCATATAAATCACAGAAAAAATGCACCAAACGGATATGCCACTGACTATACTGGCTAGTCATAAATGCAGATATTAAAAGCTGAGACTTTCGCCAATATATTCCTGTCAGGAAAATATCGGAGCCCATCATTGCACCACGTCACGGTCACTCAGCATGGCAAAGGGTCCTACCACTACGCTACCTATGGTGTGAACACGGTCTGAAGGTGATGTAATCCAGCTCGCAGCCAGGCTTCCACACAAACACCTAGCAGGACAACTAGTGCAATGTGAACAAAGCCAAGTCTGCAAACCACACCCATATCAGACCCTGTGATGGAGGTCACCAGGTGCAAAAGAGTGTTTGAATGCCAGGTAACGGCACATACACTACATATAAAACAAGACAAAAAACACAGAAATATAGTGGCAATACTGGAGGAGCGGCTCAACCCCTAACACTGTAGCGTGTTTTACATTGGGGGAGCAGCCCCACCGCATGTGGACCGCAGCAAACGACTATCCCCAGCAAAAAATGCATACGGTGGAGGATGTCGGCGCGGTCCACATGCACCACAAGGGCATCCTACACAAAACGGAGCATTGTGCGGATGTAAATACAATCACCAGTAGATGCCCCCATATTGCTCCCCCCCCCTCTCCATAGTGCCCATGTGTCCTAGCATATAAGATAGGGCCCCCATAGTGCTACTCCCCCTCCATAGTGCCCCCCATGTCTGCCAATATATAAGATAGAGCCCCAGAAGATGCCCCCATAGTGCTCCTCTCCCCCTTCTCCAAAGTGCCCCCCATGTGTGCCAGTATATAACATAAGGTCCCCATAGTGCTCCTCCCCCTCCATAGTGCCCCCCTTGTGTGCCAGTATATAAAATAGGGCCCCAATAGTACTCCCCCCCTACATAGTGCCCCCATGTGTGTCAGTATTTAAAATAGGGCCACCCATAGTTCTCCTCCCCCTCCATAGTGCCCCCCATGTGTGCCAGTATATAGCATAGGGCCCCAATCGTACTCCCCCCTCCACAGTGCCCCCTATGTCTGTTAGTATTTAAAATAGGGCCCCCATAGTGCTCCTCCTCCTCCATAGTGCCCGCCCATGTGTGCCAGTACATAAGATAGGGCCCCTAGTAGATGCCCCCATGAGTGCCAGATAGGGCCCCTAGTAAAGTGTAAATAAAAAAAATTAAAAAACTCACATACTTACCTCCTTGCCGCTTTCAGCGATGCGATGCAGGCCTCTTCCGGCCTGTGTCCCATGCTGTATGGCTCAGGCGGCGTGATGACGTCATCGTGCTGCCTGCGCCGTCCTCTGATAGGTTGCAGGCCTAGTGCCTGTAGCCTATGAGAGGACTGGGGAAGGGAGATGCCTCTCCCCTGCCCCGTCGCAGCATCCATCCGTATCGCTGTCCTAAGGACAGCGATACAGATGAATAGAGATGAGCGCTTCCACAATGGAAGCGCTCATCTCCCCCTGCTGCCGGTAGGAAGGGGCCCCCTCCTGCTCTGGGCCCCTGTGCAGCCGCACCGGCTGCACATGCGGTATGTCCGCCCCTGAGGGCATAGATAGGGGGTGGCATGAGAAGGTGCTAGGTGTCAAGAGGGGGCAGCAACTTGAATATTTGCTTGTGTTGATGGAAAGCTTAGCTATGGCTTGTCTGAGACAACTCTAGAGGTATTCTTCATGTAGTGTTAACACAAAGATTCTTGAGTACCCTCTCATGGGTGCAATGAAAATGTAAGGTACTGGCGGATGGATGACAAACATACTTAAAGGGGTTGTCTGATCACAGACAATGGGGGAATATCTCTGGGACCCATACCTATATTGAGAACGGAGCCCCAAAAGTCTTGGATGGCCCACTGTGCATGAACAGCCGCTCTCCATTCATTTTCTATGGGGCCGCCGAAAATAGCCGAGCACTGGCTTGGCTATTTCTGTCAGGCCCATAGAAGTGAATGGCAGCGGTGGTCGGTCATGCGCAGTGCGCTTTCATTCACTTCTATGAGGAGTGTGCTTGGTGGTGGCCGGACCGGAGTCCTCCAGCCACCACTTTGCGGCGCTCCGTTTCCGATATATGGTAGGTGCAGGTCCCAGCACCTATAAGACAATGGAGGCATATCCTAGCGATATGCCCCCATTGTCTGTGATGAGACAACCCCTTTAAGGTGCCCTTGCAACTTCAATAGCTTGTTTCGCCAACAGTTATCCAAGTGTGCTTGTTTTTTTGGTGCCGTGATTTTAATTATGACAAAATAAAGGTACTACCAGTTCATTTTATCCAAGTGCTAGTTCAATCGTGTTTTTTTCCCAGTGGGTAGCGATACCCAACTATAGAACATACCCAGGTTTTAAAAAAAAAAATTTAAGAAAAAAATATTTAATACTAGCTCAGCAAAAATAACGTTAATTCTCTGGGTTATGACAATACTGAGTATGTATAGGTTTTTACCTTCTACTACCTTTAAAAATAAAAACACTTAAAAAAATCATTTGTTTTTGCATTGCCTCAATCAGCAAGCCATAACCTTTTTAGTTTTCCAGTGATGCAGCTGTGTGAGGGTTTGTTTTTTGGGGTATGAGTTGACGTGCTAAATGGTACCATTTTGGGATACATATGACTTTTCACCATCACAATCAGCACCCAAGATCATGTCATGAAGGGTGGGCTATAGAGGCTACAGTATTGTACAGTACTGTTGACTGTGGCCTCTAAGCGGCTAAGGATGCCGACTCCCATTCCACTCCCATACCCCGCCGCTGTGTCAGTACTTGCAGTGGACAGTGAGCATTGTGAGAGAAGGGAAATGAGGCAACTACACTGGCTTGCTTTTTATGTCCTAATGGAAGTGGCACCTTCAGGGGCGTAACTACCATAGCAGCAGACTATGCAACTGCTATGGGGCCCAGGGCAAGAGGGGGCCCAGTCTTAGTTGGGATCATCTCTTGTACTGTAGGTGAGAACTTGATCAGGACTCTACCCTCTAAAGAAACAACTTTTAGCAAATGAGGCAGTGGAAAAAAGGGTCATTGAAAAGGGTTTAGGCGGAAACCCTTCTGTCCTGTGTGGGAGGCTGGTTTGATCCTTGCAATGGGGCCCTTACTTCTCCATGTACGCCACTAGGACTAGGGATATTGTCACTTATTTGCCACAGTTATCTGTATGCTGGTAAATATACAATCATGACATTAATAAACAACATAATTCCACAATTTCCACATGAAGAAGATGATCTATGCTTCACCTCTCCCTGCAGCCTTTCAACACATTCCCCACTACCCACCCATGTTTCCCATGCTGGCTGACATAAAAGCCACCTGGGGGGCTACTTCACGCCATCTCAGGCTGTGTATCAGCATCATGACAACCGTTCATAATTACTATGCATTCTGAAAGCTTTCAGACCCTTTTTTCAAATTTTAGCCTTGTGCTAAAATAAAGAAAAAAGAAATTAAGTTTTTCTCCATCGTTCTGCATTCAGTAACCAAAAATGACAATGTGAAAACATAAATCTTTGCTAATTATATAAAAAAAAATAAAAAAATAAAACTTGCATTGATGTAAGTATTCATACTCTTTACTCAGGACTTAGTTGAAGCACTTATGTCAATGCAAATAAATACATTTGTAATAATGTTTAAAATTCTGCTTTCACTTTCTTGTATAGAGTGATGGGGGGAAACTTTTACATTTTAGCACAAGGTTGCAACATAAGAAAATGTGGAAAAAGTGAAAGGCCTTTCACACGGGCGAGACTTCTGCAGGGTGCAATGCGTGAGGTGAGCGCATTGCACCCGCACTGAATCCGGACCCATTCATTTCTATGGGGCTGTGCACATGAGCAGTGATTTTCAAGCATCACTTGTGCGTTGCGTGAAAATCGCAGCATGCTCTATTTTGTGCGTTTTTCACGCAACGCAGGCCCCATAGAAGTGAATGGGGTTGCGTGAAAATCGCAAGCAAGTGCGGATGTGGTGTGATTTTCATGCATAGTTGCTAGGAGATGATCGGGATGGGGACCCGATCATTATTATTTTCCCTTATAACATGGTTATAAGGGAAAATAATAGCATTCTTAATACAGAATGCTTAGTAAAATAGCGCTGGAGGGGTTAAAAAATTTTAAAAAATAATTTTATTCACCTTAATCCACTTGTTCGCGCAGCTCAACTTCACTTGCTGTGCAGGAGGAAAAGGACCTGTGGTGATCATGTGACGGACCATGTGATGAGCGCAGTGACGTCACCACAGGTCCTTTTCCTCCTGCACAGCAAAGAAGAAGAAAGAAGAGAAGCCGGGCTGCACGAACAAAGGAATTAAGGTGAGTTAAATATTTTTTTTAACCCCTTCAGCCCTTTTACTAAGCATTCTGTATTAAGAATGCTATTATTTTCCCTTATAACCATGTTATAAGGGAAAATAATAAAATCTACACAATACCTAACCCAAACCCGAACTTCTGTGAAGAAGTCCGGGTTCGGGTCTAGGTACCAAACATGCAGATTTTTGCGCATTAAAATGTTTTGCACTTGCATTTTCCCGCGTAGCACCCGCATCTTATCCGGCCCAAATCCATGATGCCCGTGTGAAAGACGCCAAGGGGTCTGACTCTGAAATTTCCAAATGCATTGTATATGGTAAATTGAGCAGTAAGGGTACTTTCACACTAGCGTTTTTCTTTTCCGGTATTGAGTTCCGTCACAGGGGCTCAATACCGGAAAAAAAACGGATCAATTTTAACCTAATGCATTCTGAATAGAGAGCAATCCAGTCCAGTCCCTCTTACGCTTTTTGGCCGGAGAAAATACCGCAGCATGCTGCAGTTTTCTCTCCGGCCAAAAATCCTGAACACTTGCGGGAATGCCGGATTGAAATGCATTAATGCCGGATCCGGCCCCAAGTGTTCCGGAAGAACGGATCCGGTTTTGCGGTCTGAGCATGCGCAGACCTTTAAAAATGAAAACAATAAATAAATACCGGATCCGTTTTTCCGGATGACAACCGGAAAGACGAATCCGGTATTGCAATGCATTTGTGAGACGGATCTGCATTCGGATAAATCTCACAAATGCATCCGTTTGCATCCGGATTACCGGATCCGGCAGGCAGTTCCGGCGACGGAACTGCGTGCCGGACTCCTCTGCCGCAAGTGTGAAAGTACCCTAAGACAAACAAAACTCATAAAAATTTTATATTTTTGGGCATTTTAAATTGTATATTTGCTGAAGGCAAGATAAAACAATGCACAGTATACTGTATGTCAGACACAATGTACCGTACTCTGATAACAGATGAGCGCAATAAGGAACATCAGGTCTTTGTAATGAAGTCAGTACTAGCAACGTACAGCAAGAGCCTGTGGCATTCAATTCAATCATTTTTTGGGTGAGGGTAAAACCAAATTATATCAAAATCATTACTGATAACGGAGGAAGTAAGAGCTTCTATGATCAAAAGGCTTGAACTATCCAAAGCATGGTAGGTACTGTAAAACCATGGCTAAAATGAATGAACAGAAGCTAGGCAATATTGAGCACAAGAAAACTTTGTCTATTTACAAGGGTGGGACAACTAATAAGAACATAAAGGGGTCCTCTCCGAATAGGAAAAAAATAAAAAATAAAGATACCAGCATACATAAAACCATACTGTAAATGTCATCAAATAGCAACAGATGCCGATTGCCTATTGTAAACTGTAATGGCTGCTACTGAATGTAACTAGGACAGGGTTTAATTCTTTACATCATTCTTATTCTATGTTTGGGATGACTAGACACTGCTGCAGCATCACCAGCTGATCATGGAGCAGCAGAACGTTTCTCCTCAGCTGTCAATGCTGCATCCAGGACCCATGGCTCCAAAATCCTGTCAGGCTGCTAGACAAGCCTGAACAAGACTGAAGGATCAATGTCCTGTATTATGTATCCACCCTTCCCTAAATAAGTCTTGAGCACGCAAACCATACAGTCTAGGATAGGTTTCTGAATAAGGATAGCAGTCATTTTAATTTACAAAAGTGATTATCACCTAGTAAATATGAGTGAATCTATTTTAAATAAATAATATTTGACCATTGAATTTTCCAAAAATTCAGGTCAATTCCGACTTTTTTGGAGATTTGATACTGGCAAATTTCTCAAAATTGCATTATCCTTTTTTTCAGATCAGAAGACAGTATTCATTAAACATTTAAAAAAATCCATAAATTGCCATCTTCTGGAATGCCACCCTAGGTGATATAACAACATTAAAACATGTCAGCATAAATAATATAGCAATCACCTTCTATTAGCAATATGTTCATTATGGCTGGAGGATAGTGGCGAGTGAATTTTTGGAAATTTATTCAGATTGGATTTGGCCAAATCAGTCAAATTCTACCCAAATCAAAAGTTCTCCAATTGTCCTGAAAAGGTGCGGACAG
Organism: Bufo bufo; assembly: GCF_905171765.1. Lineage (NCBI taxonomy): Eukaryota > Metazoa > Chordata > Amphibia > Anura > Bufonidae > Bufo > Bufo bufo. Next base: position 591,849,476 of record NC_053391.1, read on the forward strand.
GGGGCATTGCTAGGGTCTCAAAAGATTTGGGGTCTAAGCCCCAATACATACAGTATGTGTTAAATGTATGATCCATTTTTGATCCATTGTAGAGCTCTCAGTAGTTATAATACCCCTATAATACCCCTATAATGCTCATAGTAGATTAATGTCCCCATAGTGCGTAGTTATAATACCCCTTGTAGTACCCCTAGTAGGTATCATGCATACTAGTGCCCCCAGTAGTTATAATGTCCCCTCTAGTACCCTTAGTAATTATGCCCCCTGTAGTGTCCTCAGTAAGTATAATGCCCCCAGTAAGGCCTCATGCACACGACCGTTTCGTTTTTTGCGGTCCACAAACAGCGGATCCGCAAAAAACCGGAAGCCGCCTGTGTGCCTTCTGCAATTTGCGGAACAGAACGGGCAGCCCATTGTATAAATGCCTATTCTTGTCCGCAAAACGGACAAGAATAGGACATGCTATATTTTTTGGGGCGGACCACGGAATGGAGCAACGTATGCGGACAGCACATGGAGTTCTGTCTGCATCTTTTGCGGACCCATTGAAGTGAATTGGTCCGCACCCGAGCCGCAAAAAATGCGGCTTGGAACAACAACGGCCGTGTGCATGAGGCCTAAGTATAATGCTTCCTACAGTGCCCCATTAAGTGTAATGCCCCCTTTAGTGCTCTAATAGTTATAAGTGCCCCCAGTAGTTATAATGTCCCCTCTAGTACCCTTAGTAATTATGCCCAGTGTAGTGTCCTCAGTAAGTATAATGCCCCCATTAAGTGTAATGCCCCCTTTAGTGCTCCAATAGTTATAAGTGCCCCCAGTAGTGCCCCCATTAGTTATATTGCATCCTCTGTAGTTCCCCTCAGTAGGTATAATGCCCCATGTAGTGCCTTCAGTAGGTATAATGCCCCTGTAGTGCATCCAGTATTATAGTATACTCCTATAGTGTCTTGAATATTATAGTGTCCCCAGCACCTATAGTGCCCCCTATAGTTATAATGCCCACCCACATAGTGCCCCACTACTATTTTTCCCCAAAGTGAGGAAGAAAAAAAATATTCACCTAACTTCCTGCTCCTAGCAACCTTCTGCAATGCAGACCAATAGCCTCTTCCGGTCGTGGACTGAGTTGCCGGCTCCTGGGCACAGGCGGTTGTGATGAAGTCAATGCACCACCTGAGACTTGCCGCAGATGGGCGTGATGTCATCACTTTGTGACTCCCTGCACTATTCTGCTGTCTCATAGGTTTCAAGCCATTACATTTTTATTCACGGTAATTTATTTTGTTTTTTAATTGAAAAAAATTGAATTAAAGAACAATTACCGTAAATGAATGCTGAACTTCATGGATCAAGTTTTGTTGGATTCCTACTGAAACCATTGTCTTGGGCACCAACAGACTTGTCTGCCCCTCTACAGAGTTGCTATTTTTCATGGTCTTTTGATGCACATTTAGAATTACAGTAAAATTAGTGAAATAATCTACTACATTAAAAAAAGTTATAAACAGTTCTGAAAGAACTGCATGAATAACCACACCAAAACCGACACATGCCAATACAGCCTCAGACCTCATGCACACCGTTGTTTTACAGCTCTGTTTTATACATAGTACTATGGCTCCAGTAGAGGTGCATGAGCAGCCAAGTTTATACACTGGAATAGAGTTTTCGTTCCCGTTGGATATAGCATGAGATTGCCATGCGTAAAGATGTATTCTCCCCTACAAGCAATGTTCAATACATACCCCACTCAAATGTTCTTACTTAAAATTGTCTTGTGGAATGGTGCATGACAAATTGCCTAGTCTTCAGTGTGGCTAATCGTCCTTCCAAATAGACCAATGTTATAGTCAATTATGAGGAACAAACCAACTCCATGGAGAAACATTGTTTCTGTGCAGCATGAAGTTGTGCTGCCCGTGAATGATCTATGGAGATACTGTACCAGGAGTTGCACCCCTGCTGATCTGAAAATAGGTTATCAAAACCATGACTTCACTCCACAAAAATTAAGAGGCACATTTATTAAGACCATAAAAGGTTTCTATGTTCAGGTTTTTTGATGCAGGATTTGATCATAGACAGAGGGCACATAGGAAGGAAAGACACTGGGGGAGATTTATCAAACTGGTGTAAAGTAGAACTGGTAATTTTCCCATAGCAACCAATCAGATTCCACCTTTCATTGTTCACAGATCCTTTGGAAATAAAAGGTGGAATCTGATTGGTTGCTGTGGGTAACTACGCCAGTTTTCTTATACACCAGTTTAATAAATCTCCCCCATTCTCTTTTTGAATCCACTCTTGGCTTTGGCTTTCAAAACCTGCATTAAACATCTGACTATGGAAATCCAGACCAATAGATAACATTATATGCCAAAGCATGTTTCCTGATGATGACCATGCCAACAATGTTGAATCTACTACCTTCATATTCATAAAATAATGCAGCTCCTGAGTAACACTACATAAGTCCGTCAAGTTCAACTTCTACTTAGCAGAACATAAAGAAGTATGTACTGAATAACTATGTAAATGAGGTTCATGACACGTGCATTTATAATAGTAACATATCTTATTATAATAATTTTAAATTATGGAAGCAATTATAACATAAAAGATTGCATGTTATGTATAGAATAAAGATTGTCATAGTAGCTTGATCTACAGTTACTGCCATGACAGTAAGCCTAAGACAATTTAGAATATTGAAAAATATGTTAATTTGTACCAGTCATACAGTTATAATTACAACTGATTAATATTATATAAAACAGACTTCTGCCTTCAAACCACAGATTCAAGCCCTTACCACCTCCTACATCCTCCAACTCAAAAACTATTCCCATATCGGCTCCTTTCTCAGACCTGAGTCAGATAAAATGCTAGTTCATATGTTGCGCCTAATGATTCAACACTGGTATGTCTGGGGTTTTGATTCTTAATTAACTAATTAACATGTACTGAGACAATACAACATAAAGAAATAACAGTATCATGAAAACAGCAATAAATGAATCAAACATGGAGATCAGGACCTCTTATCTCCAAGTAACCTGGTGTGCACTGCAATAAGGGTCCCACCAGTAACATTCCCCTGAGGTAGATGGTCCCACTCTAAAGTCATATTACAGGACCTGTATATTGCCATTCTGACACTATTAACTTCAGAATATTATGGGGGTAATTATTTTTACATATTCTATATTTCCCCCACAAACTAATGTTGGCCTTGACATCTCTGTTTTCACCATGAATGCACAATAGTGAATTATATTAAGGTATTTCAGTAACTTCAAAACAATAAGGTATTGGTAACAAGTCCAAAAGAGGTCAATGCCTCATTGTGAAGCATGTTCCCATAAAAATCTGGACTCCCTTTAGTTAGAGATTGGTCAGGTTTTACTAAACATGAACTTTTAGACCAGATACAACAACAGTTTTAATACCAGAAACAACAAGGAACATTTTTATCTTAAGAATAATGTGACATAGTAACATAGTACATAAGGCCGAAAAAAGACATTTGTCCATCCAGTTCGGCCTGTCATCCTACAAGTTGATCCAGAGGAAGGAAGAGGAAGAGTGGTAGGTACCATTCAGGATGTTTCTCTTAGCTAATGGTTGTCACTACCTACACTAAAAGTTCTTGGTACCCTACTTGGCTCTTCCATGGTATTGTAAGTAATTGTTTGCTGCTCTCTGATAACAGAAGATCTACTTAATGGATTTTCATCCAATGTATCTATTTCCATATCTTTAGGTGGAACTGTTTTTTTTTCTAGATTTCTCACTCAATTCATTTGGTTTTAAAGTTTTTCCAGATTCTTCTGTTGACTCTTCTGAATCTGAAAGTGGACGTTTTGATGATACCCTTTTTTGTAACAAACTATGTGGTTCAAATTCTTCTGCCTTGGAATTCGGTTTATTGCTTTGTGCTATTAAAGGTGCTGGGTTTGGGATGGCCCCAATGCTAAAATGGGTCCCCCAGATACCATTGTGGTGTCACCACATGTTTCTGCTCTCCGGACAGGATGGTAAGGTAAGGTGGGAAATAAGTACAGAGAGTCAGGGTTTGCTGTAAACGAGTGTGCTTCTTTACTTGAGGGACTCAAGTTCAAAACAATACAGGCAAGGCACTGAGCTGGCTTCTCCGATCTCCTCCATGACAGAAGAAGGTTTTAAGCTCAAGACAGAATTCAGCTATCTCTCCCTCTCTTTCTTAGAAATTTAGACAAAGAGCTGGTGGCCCAAGGTCTGTATCTCAGTTGTCCGGCTGACTCCCTGGTCAAAGTGCTGGTGATTCAGGGTCTGTGGCTCAGTATCCCTATCACAGTGTCTTCTTCTGGTCACTCATGCAGCCTGGCAAAGCCTCTGCTACTAAACACTGGTCCATATGAACATGATATATTACAACAAACATACAAAATGCAGTTCAACATTATCTTCTAAAACAGTATAAGTGCACACAACAGCATACATCAGAGCGCAAGATATCCCTTCAACGTGCAATAATGTGGGCAATTGATGGCTTTGCATAGTAGCAATATGGAATAATATCCACAAGTGTCAATAGTTCAAAGTACCTTTGCTCCAGGACACTACACATAAAATCACTAAACACTATCCAATTGTAATCTATAGTTGGTGAACTGCATAAACACCCTTGGAATTCAACAGAACTGTCAATTTAACATGCAACATTTGATTTTGTATTTGGTTGTCTCCTTTTTGATCTAGCCGAAAATAGTGAACCACACATAGAATATACAAAGAAGTCTTCTTTAGTAAATACATCCAAATAGTATACAAAATATCAATATACTTAAGTAAAAGCGATGCAAGTGAGCGCTATGAGCCATTATCCCCTAGGGAAAGGGGTAGCATGCATTGCATATGTTAAACGCCTAACTACTTCATGTCCATTGTAATTATCAACCTAATGTTAATATAGGAGTATATTCAAAAGTGAAGGTGTAGCATTAATGATAACATATTGCCCAATATTATAAAGTACAAAACACAATGTCTTCTATCATGAGCTGCAAAACATGGCTGGGATTTTCAATCAAACCTCAATCCTTTCAAAGAGCCGGGTGTCTTAAAGCCAAATAAAATGCTGCTCCAGGTATAGACAAATCACATTTAAACAATCACATAGGCATAGTCCAATGCATACTCACCCAAATCTAAGGAGGAAAAAGGTTTCCCCTGAAGTACTCACATTAAAATGGAACTTTAGGTTATTTTATATCTCTTATTGAGTGATTTCTTCTATGTATCATCTATGAATGATCTCAAGCATGGAGATCTCCTACTAACCTGTCGTTCACTACAATAAGTGTATGATCAGACTCACAGAGTAGCAGTTCTTCCCAATCAAATCCCCACACATTACTTACATAGATGACTGCATCAGCATGTACTAAGCAATACAACTGGTGAAATTGGCCAGAGAGAAACTATTGCATGCTGTGGTTTGCGTCCTGCCGACACAGTCTAAGCCAGCACATCAGACTTTCCTCAACATCAAAACTTACAAAAGCAACCTGAAAATCTAAAAAGCCTACAACAACTCTGCTGCCTTTACTCATGCATATGAGCAGCTTCTACCCCCACCATCCCCTGTAAAATGTAAACCCTTGTGGGCAGGGTCTTCTCCTCCTAGTACTAGTCTCTCACTAGGTTAAGGGGTATTTACAGGGCCTGAGAATCGGGCAAAATATCAGGAATGACCGTTCCTGCGAAAAGTCGTTCCCAACAATCTGACCATGTAAATGTGCTGCCGACCACCTGATGAAGGAGCAAAACACTTGGTCATCGGGTGATCCTGTCGGTCGTTCATACAGGCTGGGCAGCAGATCGTATGGTCTAAACAGCAATCTGCTGCCCAGAAACAATGATTTTGTATGAGGACAAGGGATATCGATCCCTCGTCCTCATACAGTGAAGGAGATCACTGCATGAAAATGCAGCGGTCTCCTTCACTGAACGAGCAGCCGTTCCCAACACTGAACTCTTCCTTCCCAACACTTGGCCGCTCAGTCAGCCTGTCTAAATCCAGCTTTAGTCCATGCTTATTGTTGTACTTGTGTTTGTCTAATATTATGTACGTAAACTCTTATCATATGTACAGTGCCCTGGAATTTATTACAATTTACATAAATAATAATAGGAGTTCTTTTTTTATCCATTTATTCCTGTCACCTTGAGCATCTTATACATATTAACCCTTTCTACCCCGGAGGTTTTTTCACTTTTGTTTTATTTTTCAGTTCACATAGCCGTATGAGGGCTTTTTTTTTTTTTTTTTTGAAGGATCTGAAGGATGTAGGATGTTGAAGTTGTACTTTCCATCACCACCATTTAATATTGCATACGATGTAGTGGGAACCAGAAAAAAAAATTCCAAATGGGATGGAATTGGAAAAAAAAGCAATTCCGCCACAGTTTTACGTTTTATTTTATTCATGATATTTTATTTGCAATAAAACTGACTAGTTACTTTCATTCCACAGGTCAGATACCTTATATGTATAGTTTTTCTTCTGTTTTGATACTGATAAAATAATCAGTTTTATTTTTTTGTCGTCATATTCTGACCCTTATAACCTTTTTTGTACTTATGTATACAGAGCTGTGTAAGCATTAATTTTTTGCGGGGTGATATGTTTTTTTCATTGATTCGATTCTGGGTGTGTATGACTTTTTGATTACTTTTTATTACATTTTTTCTGGGAAATGAAGCGACCAAAAATGTCGAATTGGCCACTTTTTTTTACCGTTTCGCAGTTTGTCGTATTGGGAAATATTTTAATATTTTTATAGTATGGGTGTTTTCGCATGTGGCAATGCACATTATGTGTATGATTTGAATTTTTAGATTTTTTTTTAAATTTGAAAACTTTTTTTTTTTTTTACACTTTTAATAGTTCTCATAAGGAATTATAACACGCAATCATTAGATTGCTATTTTCATAGACTCCAATGTATTAGCATTGGAGTCTATTAGAAATGTACTAGTTTCCTATGGAGCCCTGCTACATTATGCAGCAGCCTTCTGTCATTCTCTATGACAGGGGCTGCTGCAAAACGCCGGTCTTAATAAATGGGCCCCTATATACATGTTAAATAGGTGATGAGCAAATGTATTCTCCCCTGACTCCACATAAACATTCAGGTATGGCCGAGCTCTGATTGGGCATGTATATTTCAATGAGGAGAGGGGAGTAAAGGTGCCCATACATCTTCAATAGCTGTCAGCCGAATCTCTCCCGACTTCCCCATACACATGCGTGTTCAGTTCAGCCAAATATGTATTTTTTTTCAAAGGGGAGAGAGTACCTGATGTCAACTTATCTCCTAAGAGAAGTAAAAGATTGGTTATTGAAATTCAAAGTACTCGATCATCTGTCGTGGGAGAGCCTGGAGCTCCCTATTACACATAAAATTTTCGGGGTGGCCCTGCCAACAATGGTGACTCCAATGCAGGGGTGCACATCCTTTTCTGGTTGGGGGCCACATTGTCAGACTGAAGCAATCCAAAGGGCCGAAAATAAAACTTAAAGAGATATTACCAACTGAAATGCTGTATTTATGGCATATTGTACATACAGTATATTCTAAACATGTCTGGTTACACTTCCAGAATTCCCATCTAATGGGAGAATACATAAAAAATACATGTGAGCAGCCACAAGACATAGACACACATGTCTGGTACAAGATGGTTGGGGGCCACACAGAATGATATTGAAGGCCTCGTGGCCCGGGGCTCAGGTTGCGCACCCCTGCTCTAATGTGTATGGGGGTAGGAGGGCTTAAGACACTGCCAGAGACTTCTTTCCCAGAGGAACACAAAATTTGGCATGTTTCATTTCTTTTGATTGGGGGACTATTGGGCTGTACCCGTAAAAAATGGACTGTTGGATGAAATAAGTGGTTTTGACTGGTGTCACGTAGAGGGGACCCGACCGGCCCACTGCGTCACGTGACAAGGGTTGCCCAAGCATATCAGGCCGATTCACCTTACGCCCTCACACGCTGTTACGCCCTACGGCGGGCCGTAACTTGAGCATAAATCGCCACCTGAAGCCTGCAAGCACACCCACGCACTAACACAAAACTTTCATTGTCACCACCCGTCAGTTATATGTCATGACCGGCGTGCCGATCACATACGTGACGCAAAGGGAGGGAAATGGGAAGGCCCTGTCCAAGGGAGAGGGAAAGGTGGTGACCCCTAACTCACCTTGAGGCTGGCACCTGACTGCCCTGACGTCCCTAGACGGGTTTCTCACCCGTACGCCGATCACGTGCCTAAACCCTGGCTTTCCCTGAGATGAGCCCTACGTAGTGAATAGGGCGGTGGGAACACTAGTCCGCACCACTAACACTAAAGGAAAACACCAAGGAGAGGACAGACAATACAGACAAACATATAATCCCAGGTGGGCGACAACAGCGGACAACAAAAGCCCAACAGGGATCTGGAGGGTAACGCTCTGGAACAACAACCAGGAATCACAGCTACACAGCTCCAGTGGGTCAGTATAGAAGTCCAGGCAGGAAGCTCTATATCTGGCAACCAGAGAAGTGGGAGATGGGAATATAAGGAGGTTGGGATTGCTGGACAAGAAACAGCTGAGGAGGAGAAGCTACGGATCCCTGAGTGAGCCAAAAAGGATTGCAAGGCAAACCCAGAAAGCTACCATTAAGAAACAGCACTATCTTTAGACATAGAGCGTGCAGCCACCCGCTGCGACTTCCTGACCCCGGTTATAACGGAGTCAGACGTGGCTCTTGACACCCTCGTGACAGTACCCCCCTTTCCACGAGGGGCCTCCGGACACTCAGGACTAGGTCTCTCAGGATAAGAGGCATGAAAAGCCCGAACTAACCTGTCGGCGTTTACCTCAGACGCTGGGACCCACATTCTTTCCTCGGGACCATAACCCCTCCAATGCACCAGATATTGAAGAGAGCTGCGGACCCGACGAGAATCAACAATTATGGATATTTGAAACTCTAGATTACCATCAACAACAACAGGAGGGGGTGGCAGCGGTGACGGTTCTAGAGGTGGAACATACTTTTTGAGTAACGACTTATGGAAGACGTTATGGATTTTAAAAGTTTGAGGTAGCTCCAGGCGAAAAGCCACGGGGTTAATGATGGCTACTATTTTGTAAGGACCAATGAACCTAGGACCCAGTTTCCAAAAAGGAACCTTTAACTTAATATTCCTAGTAGATAACCACACATAGTCATACACTCCTAGGTCCGGACCTGGCGACCGTTTCTTATCAGCCATGCATTTATATTTACCTCCCATATTTTTCAAGTTAGCTTGCACCTTCTGCCATACAGATGAAAGAGATGACGAAAACCGTTCCTCTTCGGGAACCCCAGAAGACCCCCCCTCTTTGAAAGTACAGAATTGTGGATGAAAACCATATGCACCAAGAAATGGTGACTTGCCAGTGGATTCCTGACGGCGATTATTTATAGCAAACTCGGCTAACGGTAAATATCATGACCACACCTCTTGGTTTTCAGACACAAAACATCTTAGATATGTCTCAAGGTTTTGGTTGGTACGATCAGTCTGTCCATTCGACTGAGGATGGAAAGCTGAGGAAAAGGACAAGTGTACCCCCAAACGGGAACAAAAAGCTTTCCAAAACTTAGAAATAAACTGGGTTCCCCGATCCGAAACAACATCGGAAGGGAACCCGTGAAGCTTCACGATTTTACTGATGAATACCTGAGCAAGAGTCTTAGCATTAGGTAGTGCGGGTAACGCAATAAAGTGTACCATTTTGCTAAACCTGTCTACTACTACCAAGATAACTGTTTTACTCGCAGACAAAGGTAAGTCAGTGATGAAATCCATTGACAGATGTGTCCATGGCCTATTGGGAATGACAAGTGGCAATAAAGACCCTGCGGGACGTGTATGAGAGACTTTCGCGCGTGCACAAGTAGAACAAGTAGACACAAAATCAGAGGCGTAGCTAAAGTCTCATGGGCCCTGGTGCAAAAGTTCAGCTTGGGCCCCCCTTCCTCATTGCTTTGTGGCAAGGGGTAGAGAAGCACATAGTCTTCACGCTGCGCACTCCCACTCCCCTCCAGCCAGAGGTGTAACTTGACCAGCATGCATTTTCTATAATACTGGTGTCTTCTTATGCACCACAACGGTCTTTGAGCCCCCTCAGGCTCCGGGGCCCGGTAGCGACTGCTACCTCTGCACCCCCTATAGCTACACCCCTGACTATGTGATTATCAATATAGGCATGCAAGCAAAGGGCCAGTCCGAGTCTGTGTAGGCGGATCCAACTTGACAGAAGGCAAGGGCAAAACAGGTAGTCAGGGGCCAGTGATACCACAGTGCAGCACAAAATACTGCCGCCCCCACTGCAGTAGAATTCAGGAGGGCACCTGGTGCTCCTAGCATTAAATAATGCTGACAGCACCAGAGTGTTATGTACCCATCCAACGGCTGTGAGGAGGGCTTGGGCGGCCCCCAGGGGTAGGCAACCTCCGGCACTCCAGCTGTTGTGAAACTACAACTCCCAGCAGTCATAATTGCTCTGCTCTTAGAACTGCTGGGAATTGCAGTTCGACAACAGCTGGGGTGCCGAAGGTGGCTGACCCCTGATGTAGGGTCTGTGACAGGTCTGCCCTTCCCCCCCCCCCCCCAACGAGTTCTAACCAGGAGCATGATATGATGGCGGTTAGGGCTCATGCACACAGCTTTTAAATATATATAATGAAAGCTATAATTGGGAGGAATATGCGGTGTCAGGCCATTGCTGAAATACATGAAGCCCACGGGGGCACTTGGGAAAGCGGCATTTGATATTTGCCATTCGGTGTTCTTGGAAAGGAGGGTGACCACTTTTTTGCGTGCAGTAATGGCGGACATATTGCTTAAGACTCATAGTCATTGGTTATTATTTTTTAACTTTTATTTTTGAAGAAAATTTTCCACAGCTCACAGATAGAACATTTTCCCTCAGAGCCTATGTTCATTTTTGAGGGCTATTTTCCCTCAGCACAGTTCAGTCATTAATCCCAATTCATCCCTGTTTACTAAAACTTCCCCCGACGTTAGTCTCCACACCTCCCCATTGACTGCGACCTTCATCTGTATTATAAAGTACTGTAGAGGGCCCGGCCAGAGGCTATTCAAAACTCACCTCGCCAGCCACCGCACGTCCGCACAGTCACTGCCGCCTGCTGCTTCTGAGTGTCTGACTGGGAGGGATCCGGAGATGCACGGAAACCACGCCTCCGGGCGGCTCCTCCTCACTCTCCTCTGACACACGTGAGCTGCCTACTGCGCTGCGCCGTGCGCACTGCCCCCGGCACTATTAGATCACATTTTGAATAGGAGGCGTGGGGGGGCCGTGGGCCCCCCTGGCTCAGGGGCCCGGTCGCAATTGCGACCGCTGCGACCCCTGTAGCTACGCCACTGCACGAAATCCATTACATCCTGACGCAACCTTGGCCACCAAAAACGACGAGACAATAGCTCCAAGGTTGCTTTACTACCCGGGTGCCCAGCAAGTGCCGAATTATGATGTTCCTTTAATAATTCGAGACGCAGGTTTAACGGTACAAACAATTTCTCTGAGGGGCAAGAGACCGGGGCGTCCCCCTGGGACTCTAACACCTTCCCCTCCAGAACAGAGTGTACACCCGAGACAACCACTCCTCTTTGTAAAATGGGTACCGGATCACCCACATTACCCCCTCCAGGGAAACTACGAGATAATGCATCTGCCTTGGTATTTTTTGCCCCAGGACGATAGGTGATGAAAAAGTTAAACCTGGTAAAAATAGCGACCACCTAGCTTGTCTAGGGGTGAGACGCTTAGCTGATTCGAGGTACAGAAGGTTTTTGTGGTCCGTAATCACCGTGACGGGGTGGATTGCCCCCTCTAAAAAGTGACGCCATTCTTCAAACGCTAGTTTAATAGCTAATAGTTCCCTATTGCCAATATCATAGTTCTTCTCTGCTGCAGATAGTTTTTTAGAAAAGAAAGCGCAAGGACGCCATTTGCCAGGAGACGGACCCTGAGACAGTACAGCCCCTACTCCCACCTCTGACGCATCTACTTCAACAATAAAAGGCTGGGAGACATCCGGTTGGATTAGTACAGGTGCCGAGGTAAACCTCTCTTTTAGAGAGGAAAATGCAATTTTAGCGGCGTCAGACCATTTAGAAAAATCAGTCCCCTTCCTAGTCATGTCAGTAAGGGGTTTGACAATCACCGAATAATTTTTAATGAACTTTCTATAGAAATTTGCGAAACCCAAGAACCGTTGCAGTGCTTTGAGGTTCTCAGGAAGATCCCAATCTAAAATTGCCTGGACCTTGCTAGGATCCATACGTAAACCTGAAGCAGATAATAGATATCCCAGGAACTGTATTTCCTGAACGGCGAAGACACACTTTTCAATTTTCGCATATAATTTATTAGTCCGTAGGACCTGCAGTACCTGTCTGACATGTACCTCATGTGTTTTCAGATCAGACGAATAAATTAAAATATCATCTAGGTATATCACCACAAACCTGCCGATAAGATGACTAAAAATGTTATTAACGAAATGTTGGAAGACAGCAGGAGCATTGGTCAGACCGAAAGGCATGACTAGATTTTCATAATGCCCCACAGGAGTGTTAAAAGCTGTCTTCCACTCATCCCCTTCCTTGATACGAATCAGATTGTAGGCCCCCCTAAGATCAAGTTTGGAGAACCACCTAGCACCCGCAATCTGATTAAACAGGTCAGGAATGAGAGGAAGAGGGTATGGGTCTCGGATGGTTATCCGGTTTAGTTCGCGGAAATCTAGGCAAGAACGCAGGCCCCCATCTTTCTTTTTAACAAAGAAAAACCCTGCAGCCACGGGTGATGAAGAGGGTCTGATGTGTCCCTTAGCCAGACTCTCGGAGATATAATCTTTCATGGCTTGTCTCTCGGGACCCGAAAGATTATATAACCTGGTCTTGGGTAATTTTGCCCCGGGAATCAGGTTAACCGGGCAATCATAAGGACGGTGAGGTGGTAACTTCTGACAACACTTTTCAGAAAACACGTCCTCAAAGTCCAAAACAAATGTAGGTAGAGTAGCTATGGAGGCGACTAAGCAATTGCTATTTAAGCAATTTTCTGTGCAATGCTCACTCCATTCCAATATCTCCCTGGCCTGCCAATCCACCACTGGATTGTGCGCTACCAACCAGGGAGGACCCAATACCACAGGAGTAGGAAGGCCCTCCAAAACATAACATGATAGACACTCGTTATGGTGGTCCCCTACCCGAAGGTGTAAGTTATGGACAATGTGAGTGAGGTTTCTCTGAGACAGAGGAGCAGAATCAATAGCGAATATGGGAATAGGTCTCTGTAGCGTACAGAGAGACAAACCCATAGTGCAGGCAAAATGGGCATCTATCAAATTTACCCCTGCTCCACTGTCTAGAAAGAAAGAAATAGTCTCCGTCTTAACACCAAAAACAACAACCGCTGGCAACACAAATTGAGATGTTCGTATGGGGGAAACGTATACCCCCCGGCTGACATCCTCCACACAGCCTGGGGTTGGTAGTTCTGACGGTCTTTTATTTTTGAGAAAGGAAGGACAGTCATTAATGAAATGACCCCTCCCCCCACAGAAAAAACAAACCCCACACCTACAGCGAGCCTCAGGAGGACGGACCTGACGAGTAGTTCCTCCTAGCTGCATAGGCTCGTCTAGGTCCGTACAGACTAACTGCTGCTTCGGAGGGGTTACCAATTGCTCAGGATTTTTCAATCTGTCCCTAAGACGTCTATCTATTCTGATAGAAAGGGACATAACAGCATCCAGGGAAAAGGGGGTCTCATACAGCGCAAGCGCATCCTTAACCCTTTCGGATAACCCAGAGCAGAACTGACTCCTGAGAGCCGGGTCGTTCCACTGGGTATCCGTAGCCCACCTACGAAACTCTGAGCAATACTCCTCTGCTGGCCTCTCTCCCTGTAGGAGTCTCCGTAATTTCGACTCAGCCAGGGAGACTCGATCAGGGTCATCATATTAGACCCAAGGCCCCAAAAAATTCATCCACTGACCGGAGAGCCTGGGAATCAGTGGGTAAAGAGAACGCCCAGGATTGCGGGTCCACCTGAAGCAGGGAAATAGCAATCCCCACCCGCAGTTCTTCATTACCAGAGGAGTAAGGGCGCAGCTTAAAATATAACTTACAGGCCTCACGGAACGTCACAAATTTGTCACTTCGCCCAGAAAATCTGTCAGGAAGAACAACCTTGGGTTTTGCAGCAACCTGGTTACCCATAGCAACCGCTGGGCTTGCGGTCTGTTGCAATTGCTGCTGTTGCTGGAGGACTGACGCCTTCAATCCTGCCACCTCCAAAGACAGGCCTTGAAGTTGCTTTCTCAAAGCAGCAATAGGATCCATACTGGATTCTAAATAGGCAGAAAGAAAAAGTATATTTTTTTCTTTCTTTCCACCTACGCAAAATAAGGGCCAGATATAATGTCATGACTGGCGTGCCGATCACATACGTGACGCAAAGGGAGGGAAATTGGAAGGCCCTGTCCAAGGGAGAGGGAAAGGTGGTGACCCCTAACTCACCTTGAGGCTGGCACCTGACTGCCCTGACGTCCCTAGATGGGTTCCTCACCCGTTTGCCGATCACGTGCCTAAACCCTGGCTTTCCCTGAGATGAGCCCCACGTAGTGAATAGGGCGATGGGAACACTAGTCCGCACCACTAACACTAAAGGAAAACACCAAGGAGAGGACAGACAATACAGACAAACATATAATCCCAGGTGGGCGACAACAGCGGACAACAAAAGCCCAACAGGGATCCAGAGGGTAACGCTCTGGAACAACAACCAGGAATCACAGCTACACAGCTCCAGTGGGTCAGTATAGAAGTCCAGGCAGGAAGCTCTATATCTGGCAACCAGAGAAGTGGGAGATGGGAATATAAGGAGGTTGGGATTGCTGGACAAGAAACAGCTGAGGAGGAGAAGCTACGGATCCCTTAGTGAGCCAAAAAGGATTGCAAGGCAAACCCAGAAAGCTACCATTAAGAAACAGCACTATCTTTAGACATAGAGCGCGCAGCCATCCGCTGCGACTTCCTGACCCCGGGTATAACGGAGTCAGATGTGGCTCTTGACACCCTTGTGACATTATAAGGTCGACAGGACACCCCTAAGGGTTCCACTCGCAAGCAGACACCCACACGATAGCAAGCCTAACGGAAAAACAACATACAGCCTCAGACTGCACACACACTCTTCATGGAGCTAACAGGTTCTTAAGGTTACAAGACAAACCATCAAACTTTTAGGTTTAATGTATAAAAAATAGACAGTACTTGGTTACAAAAAAATGATTAACAAGAGACATACATAAATGGCAAACAATTGTAAAATAAAAAGGAGAAAACATAGAAAGTTCTGATACTTAGCAGTTGTGTGATAAAAGTCCTTTCCTCCCAGGAGATTTGGGCAGAGTAATGGTGCACAAACCAATTCGATTGGATCTCCCACTTTGTGGCCCCCAAATATCCCAGGAATCACATTTTTATGTCTCGAGTCCAGGGGCAGGCCTGAGGGGGATTCTCCCTCACACCTCTGGCTCAGCTCCTCTGGGCCAAGCTACATTACCCATGCAACCGGACCACTGGCCATCTAGGGAACAGGTAAGAAAATATCAAAAATATAGTTTCCCAGTTGCCCTGGTGAAGATACAGACCCCAGACCTTCTTCATAATTAATATCTCATAGTTCCAAGTCCTAGCATATCAAACGAGACACGTCCAGGACACTCGGAAGATGGGATCCATATTTTAAGAAGATGAGTTGATACGCCATGTCTGGTGTCCATGCGATGCCCCCATCATACCAGATATGATGAGCTGGTTTTGGAGACGTCAGCCCCATCCTGAACAAGTTATGAAGGATTACAAAGGATTACAACATATTGTTCATTCTCTGGTATGAAGCCCCCATGCTGACACACGGCACCGGAGAGTCTTCTGTCCCCTGTCCTGAGTGTGACCAGCAGACGGCCCATCCTGGTTAGCATCTCTGTGCTAACTACCCCCCCCCCCCCCCCCCGGGGAGCAGTTTGCTCTTTTCACAGGTGTGAGGCAGACATCTCGGCACTATATGCAGCCTTCAACCAATTCATCAATGGCTGCTGGCCTGGCAATACAAATACAAATACATAAATACATACTGTATATGAATGTGAATCACACTGGACTATGTTACACTACGACATATACCCATAAAACATATAATATCACAGCAAACATTATAACTAGGAATAAGGCGGTCCTTATTCCTGACAACTGGAAAGTCATTTAATGTACAGTATATGAACAAGTGTATGAGGCACTCATTACCAAGTTTGGATTTAGATTACAAAGGGAAACTTTTGTCAAGGTGATGCCTTTGCCTTTTTTAACTTACACTTTTGGGCACTGTGGTGTATTATTTTGGTCGAATAATTTAAATTTTAGATTTATGACTATTAAAAGTTAAGTTTTAATATAATCCTCCCCCTTCCTTTTTTTGGGTGGGTAACAATTATAATTCATGTCTGGGTAGGAGGCAGAGTAGGTCCTGCAATTTGTGACTTGTTTATTTTTGGTACTGTAGCATCGCAGGTTTTCTATCAACAGGCTTCAGTGCCAAAAATTGGTTGGATGAGGCAAAATACATCTTTTCAGAGAAGCAATTCTACCAAAAGAAATATACACCATCATTTCATACTGCATTTAAAGGGAACCTGTCACCTGGATTTTTCCTATAGAGCTGCAGACATGCGCTGCTAGTTCGCCGCTAGCATGTCCACAATATACATTCCCCATAGCTCGCAGTGCTTTTATTGTGTCAAAAATGATGTTATATACAGTACAGACCAAAAGTTTGGACACACCTTCTCATTCAAAGAGTTTTCTTTATTTTCATGACTATGAAGGCATCAAAACTATGAATTAACATATGTGGAATTATATACATAACAAACAAGTGTGAAACAACTGAAAATATGTCATATTCTAGGTTCTTCAATGTAGCCACCTTTTGCTTTGATTACTGCTTTGCACACTCTTGGCATTCTCTTGATGAGCTTCAAGAGGTAGTCCCCTGAAATGGTCTTCCAACAGTCTTGAAGGAGTTCCCAGAGATGCTCAGCACTTGTTGGCCCTTTTGCCTTCACTCTGCGGTCCAGCTCACCCCAAACCATCTCGATTGGGTTCAGGTCCGGTGACTGTGGAGGCCAGGTCATCTGGCGCAGCACCCCATCACTCTCCTTCATGGTCAAATAGCCCTTACTTTCAAAGTGTTCCCAATTTTTCGCCTGACTGACTGACCTTCATTTCTTAAAGTAATGATGGCCACTCGTTTTTCTTTACTTAGCTGCTTTTTTCTTGCCATAATCCAAATTCTAACAGTCTATTCAGTAGGACTATAAGCTGTGTATCCACCTGACTTCTCCTCAACGCAACTGATGGTCCCAACCCCATTTATAAGGCAAGAAATCCCACTTATTAAACCTGACAGGGCACACCTGTGAAGTGAAAACCATTTCAGGGGACTACCTCTTGAAGCTCATCAAAAGAATGCCAAGAGTGTGCAAAGTAGTAATCAAAGCAAAAGGTGGCTACTTTGAAGAACCTAGAATATTACATATTTTCAGTTGTTTCACACTTTGTTATGTATATAATTCCACATGTGTTAATTCATAGTTTTGATGCCTCATTCAGAAAACTCTTTGAATGAGAAGGTGTGTCCAAACTTTTGGTCTGTGCTGTATATGTAAATGAGGCAAGTAAGGTGCCCAAGGGGCTGTTACTAACGTTCCTGGTGCCCAACCACGCCCACTGTGAAGGAGCCCAGCACCACCCGCATCCTCCGAATCTCCTACTTTCCCCCCGACGTCACAAAGTTAGAGCGCCGTAATCTTGCGCATGCCCGAGTACGCCGCATGTCAGTACTAGCATAGTGTTGCTTCCCTGTGCTGGCATCAGCCTCAGGGAACGAACTGCGCATGCGCTAGCTGTGAGATTACGGCGCTCTAACTTTGTGACGTCGGGGAGAAAGTAGGAGATTCGGAGGATGCAGGTGGTGCTGGGCTCCTTCACAGTGGGTGTGGCTGGGGACCAGAAACATTAGTAACAGTCCCTTGGGCACCTTACTTGCCTCATTTACATATATATAAAATAGTTTTTTTAACACAATAAAAGCACTGAGAGCTATGGGGAATGTATATTGCGGACGTGCTAGCAGCGATCTAGCAGCGCATGTCCGCAGCTCTATAGGCAAAATCCAAGCGACAGAATCCCTTTAAGGATCTTACACAGACATATAAAGAGCAGATCACATCCTGGTGGGGAGGTTCAGAGTCTTGATAATTATTTGAAAAATAACATTGTTCTGAGGGGTCTACGTATTTTATTTATTACCGGCATCTAGATTCAGGAATCAGGGTTTTCTGAATAAATGGGAACAAGAGGCGACAAATAACTCTTTGCGCCTGATGCGTCTGCTATTAAATGAGGAGAAAAACACATTAGAAATAAAGAAGCTTTGAATAAGAAGCTTGCAAAAAGCATTGTGGTGGTCCAAATCTTTTTCCCAGGAAGCAGATTTCCCTAACAAAGAAAAACTGTTAAAAAATACACTGGAAAAATGTCAATATCATCTTAAAGAAAGAAAACATCGCCAATTTGTGAGGGATCTGTCGGCTTTCAGGGAGAATAGGATTTACACATGTCTGCCTTATAGAAGAGACAATAAACAAAGTAATACTGATGTAAAGGGAGAATATTAATCAGTAATATTTATGCAAATATCAATAATTAATATTCATAAATGGGAGGAGCCATCTATTGATGACTCCGCCCACTTATACCTTTATATAACAATAATACAATACTTTCACTTTGCCTTTACCTTATGCTAATCACTACGCTAGCTGCATGCGCCTTACTAAACTAACTATCGCTAATAACTACACGTCACACGGATAGTTGTACATAACACAGTATTTATTAATACCTAATACACTAAGCACGCAATGGACTAACAATACAGCGCTAAATATACAATCCTAAACTACACTACACGTTCCCAAATTCCACCCCACACACTAGCTATACAATGCAATAATTCACTTACATACACTCAAATATCAGTTACCCACCCGCCTGGCTACTCACTGTCCCTACGGGGTACGACGAGGGTTAACGGTGGTCTTACAGGGGTGTTAGTAAACCACAAATACAAAGACGGTAATGGGGTAAGGTACTGTGAAAGGTGATTTCAATGGAAGGGTAATCGGGGCAAGGGTATATCAGGGGCACAGGATCAGGGACAAGGGTAAACCAGTGGCACAGGATCAGGGGTACAAACAAGGCACAGTATAAGGCAAGGGTTTGGGGGACCAGGGTGCCCAGTACCAGGGACACAAACAAGGCAAGGGTTACACTAATGTAGGGGTTAATCAGGGGCAGACAAGGGGCCAGGGGTGATAAGGTTAACCAGGGGAGGGGTTAACCAGGGGGGGATCACTTACAACAATACAAGTCTAATTATCCGCTATATCTATATATATTTATAGATCAATGGTTATAAATATATATACATATAGACGCACACACCACAATACAAACCTCACTACACTAGACAATTCCCAATTCAACCCCACACTCTAGCTGTACAATACACATACATACATTCCTTAGCAGCACAACTCAGCTACTACTGGGGTATGCAGTCGGCAGTAGAGGGGTCAGGGAAGGGGTGAATCAGGGCAGGTGTATTAGGGGTCTGGAGGGAAAGGGTTACTCAGCCATCCTCAGGGCCATGTGGCCTCTCTTCCTTCAGGGTGCAGCTCCCATGTGTTTCTCATTGCAGTCCAGGTATCAAAGAGACCCTTGTTCCTGGCTTCGGGCTCCTATATCAGCCTCAGAAACACCACCTCCCCCCTCCTCAGGGATGTGACATCATAGTCTCACTGTGACGTATGCCTGCCCTCAGAACAGCCAGTTGGCCCCCTGAGGCTAGCAGCACCACACGCCCAGCCATGTCCCAAACACAAGGTGGGGGGGAGCATAGTAACTAGGCTGATAAACTCAACAAAAGGCCTCAGATCAATTGATTCCTTAGCCTTTGAAGTCACCAGCCACCTGGAGACATATCCACCCCACTGCAGGAACTGGCTAAACGCTGTCCCTATGGGGGGCATTTAAGTATATATATACTTGGGGCGCATCTATATACACATATATACTCATTATAAACCTGGGGCATACATGGGCAGTTATAGGCCCATATATATATATATATATATATATATATATACCTGGGGAGAGCAATGGCAGATACACATATATAGATGTATGCACTGCTTACACACATCCCATATATATATATATATATATATATATATATCTACATGAGAGGGACAGGAAATATATACTAACTATAAGGGGACATAGATCATATAAGGGGGCACAGATCAACCAGGGACCACATATTTCCCACAGGGCCCAACATGAGCCCCTGTGGGCCACTAAGGGCAGATGTGCGCAGATGCTGGGCACATCCGCGCACATCATCCTATGAAGTGACCTTTAATGCATGTATATACACTCACCTAAAGAATTATTAGGAACACCTGTTCTATTTCTCATTAATGCAATTATCTAGTCAACCAATCACATGGCAGTTGCTTCAATGCATTTAGGGGGGTGGTCCTGGTCAAGACAATCTCCTGAACTCCAAACTGAATGTCAGAATGGGAAAGAAAGGTGATTTAAGCAAATTTGAGCGTGGCATGGTTGTTGGTGCCAGACGGGCCGGTCTGAGTATTTCACAATCTGCTCAGTTACTGGGATTTTCACGCACAACCATTTCTAGGGTTTACAAAGAATGGTGTGAAAAGGGAAAAACATCCAGTATGCGGAGTCCTGTGGGCAAAAATGCCTTGTGGATGCTAGAGGTCAGAGGAGAATGGGCCGACTGATTCAAGCTGATAGAAGAGCAACGTTGACTGAAATAACCACTCGTTACAACCGAGGTATGCAGCAAAGCATTTGTGAAGCCACAACACGCACAACCTTGAGGCGGATGGGCTACAACAGCAGAAGACCCCACCGGGTACTACTCATCTCCACTACAAATAGGAAAAAGAGGCTACAATTTGCACGAGCTCACCAAAATTGGACTGTTGAAGACTGGAAAAATGTTGCCTGGTCTAATGAGTCTCGATTTCTGTTGAGACATTCAAATGGTAGAGTCCGAATTTGGCGTAAACAGAATGAGAACATGTATCCATCCTCTGATGGCTACTTCCAGCAGGATAATGCACCATGTCACAAAGCTCGAATCATTTCAAATTGGTTTCTTGAACATGACAATGAGTTCACTGTACTAAAATGGCCCCCACAGTCACCAGATCTCAACCCAATAGAGCATCTTTGGGATGTGGTGGAACGGGAGCTTCGTGCCCTGGATGTGCATCCCTAAAATCTCCATCAACTGCAAGATGCTATCCTATCAATATGGGTCAACATTTCTAAAGAATGCTATCAGCACCTTGTTGAATCAATGCCATGTAGAGTTAAGGCAGTTCTGAAGGCAAAAGGGGGTCCAACACCGTATTAGTATGGTGTTCCTAATAATTCTTTAGGTGAGTGTATATCATACATGCATGCACATGTTTGCATGCATATATGTATATATATGCATGCATCTCAACCCTTCCTCAACAGCGGCTCAACCAGGTAAGAATGCCATGCCATTCCTATCCACATGATATAGTATTTACAATATTGTACCTCGGTACCACTGCATAGCTCATTGTATCCTATACACATATATATTTTGGAAGGTGTTCTATATTCTGATTGCGAGTATGTATATATACACATGTGGGTGAGTGTGTATGTATATATATAGGCATATATATATATCTATATATCTATATATATATGTGTATATATTGGTACACACCACACAATTTCCTGTATCATTTGCCTTCCTTAATATCTGTTCACTCCAGCCTGAACCTCCCCTTCACTGTGTCTATAAGGCCGTCCTCGGACCTACCATTTATACGGATCAACATACCTTCTATACATCTCCTTTCTAAGATGCATCTGTGGATAATAATATTGTCAGAGTCCCAATATACCGGATGTGATTTTGTTATTGTTTTGTTATTTGTTCTATGTAACTGAATGTACATCAAAATTGTTTTCTTTTGCTCTTCTATATACAAGCTATATTGATATTTTATTTTATTTCTAATACCAATATCATGTATTCATTAAGATATCTCTATATGCCCCTCCAGTTATACTGAAGAAGGCTAATCTGCCGAAAAACGTTTATTTTGACTGGATACCGCTCTTTGAAATAAAGCAATTACCTTAATAGCAAAGTGGAGCACAGGAGTCTGTGATTTTTATTATTATTTGGTCTGGGAACCATCTCCTAGTGCCCACACACCCTATCAATTGGAGTATCATCCAACCTTATATCCTATACTATGTCTGATTATCTTTTTTTTTTTTTTTACATTATTCATGGGATTCATGGGATAACCCCTTTAAGTTAGAAAAAGCAGATTTATAAATGTATAAATTACAAGTTTTCCCACAAAAATACACAACAATCTAATCAGCTCCTCTGGTTCTGTAACATGCTGCCTGCAGTTTGCATTGCATTTTTGTGGTGACAGCTTCTCTTTAAAATATGATTGTGTGTAAGTACCATTAATTGCACAACTGAATCCTTGGAGTGCTGACCGTGCTTCCGGTTGTATATGTAAAGACATGTGGTCACATGAAACATGCATCAATAGATCTAGAAGAAGTTATGTCATCCAACCACTGGAGAGACTGGTTCACTGTGAAGACTGCCAGTGACCCTAATGTCAAAGTCATCAGCACTATTTCTATGTGAAAATGTTGTGAAGCTCATAAGATATGGATGAATTAACTGAAATTCTCTGTATATTCATCATACTTGAATTATTCAATAATAAACTTGAGAGCATTACATCAAGCTGGAGTCCATCAATACTGTAGTTCATCCATCTGGAGTCCATCCATAGTCTATTCAGTTGAAGTCTATAAGTGGTGACCCCAAGGTTCAGTGGTGGGTCCTCTATTATATAATTTATTTATTAATGATATCGAGGACAGGATTAATAGCACCATTTCTATTTTTGCAGATGACACCAAGCTATGTAGTACTGTACAGTCTATAGAAGATGTCCATAAACTACAAGCTGACTTGAACACTCAGTGATTGGGCATCAAGTTGGCAAATTAGGTTCAATGTGGACAAATGTAAAGTTATGCATCTTGGTAGTAATAATCTCCTTGCTTCATATGTCCTAGGGCAGGGATGCTCAACCTGCGGCCCTCCAGCTGTTGTAAAACTACAACTCCCACCATGCCCTGCTGTATACGTATAGCTGTATGCTGTCTGGGAATTCTGGGAGTTGTAGTTTTGCAACAGCTCGAGGGCCGCAGGTTGAGCATGCCTATCCTAGGGCAGTGATGGCAAACCGTTTAGATGCAGAGTGCCCAAATTGTAACCCAAAAGCCACTTATTTATCTCAAAGTGCCAACACTGCAATTTAATCTGAATCAGTGGCATAACTTGAAATGACTGGGCCCCACAGAAAATTTTTGAATGGGCCCCCTCCCTAGCAACTTCATCGCAATCTTCACTCCTGTGGCTAGTCAGACAAGGCCCAGTAGCCACTCTGTCCGTTTCCTATAGTGTCACTGTATATAATGTCATTGTATAATACTGTTGAGGGGGCTCTGACATTAAAATCTTTTAGTCCACCTCCTGGATAGGCCCGTTCTGAGTTGGGGCCCCAAAGCAGCAGCTTCCCCTATAGCTATGCCGCTGAGCTGAATACTACAGTCCAATATAGTATATCTTCCATGTACTTTATCATTTAGCTATAATAGCCTGCCTATTCAATGCGCTGCCTGTGCCGTTCATAGTGCGCCCTGCGCTGATGAAGGGCAGGAAAAGTCTAATGCATATTGGTACACTATAAACTTTTTCTAGGGTGCGGGTGCCCACAGAGAGGGCTCTGAGTGTCGCCTCTGGCACCTGTGCCATATGTTTGCCACCACTGTCCTAGAGGATATAATACCGGGGGAGTCACTTGTAGAGAAGAAGTTTGGCGTCCTTGTAGATCATAGATTGAATAACAGCTTACAATGTCAATCAGCTGCTTCTAAGGCCACCAGGATATTGTCATGCATTAAATGAGGCATGGACTTGCGGGGCCGGGATATAATATTACCGCTTTACAAAGCACTGGTGCGGCCTCATCTAGAATATACAGTTCAGTTCTGGGCACCAATCTGTAGAAAGGACGCTCTGCAGCTGGAAAAAGTACAGAGGAGAATGACTAAACTGATAAGGGTATAAAGAAAAGAAAAAAAGCGAGGGTTAATCCAATCTAGTGGATGACTCCATAAAATAGGATGTAACTAGAGGCGCCAGTGGATGGAGAACAGGAAAAAAGAGGCAAGAAAATCAAGTGTAGCAGGGGAGGCAGCTGAAAGGGGTGTTCACACTGAAAGAGATCAGTGTGTAAATGGAAGTAAAAGAAAGTGACTAAACAAGTCAAAGAGGTTACACCCCTATAAGAAGCGCCAAAACCCAAAAGTGTATCAGAGAAAAAAAATATGTAATAAAGTGATCCAAAGATAAATAGCTGAAAATGAGGGTTGGGTGTTCACCCTAATCCAGGGTGACTAAAAGGAGAAGGGGGAGACAATGAACAATAGACACACTACTAGAGCATACCTATAATCACAGTTAGTGAAATTAATCACATACAGTACAGACCAAAAGTTTGGACACACCTCATTCAAAGAGTTTTCTTTATTTTCATGACTATGAAAATTGTAGATTTACACTGAAGGAATCAAAACTATGAATTAGCACATGTGGAATTATATACATAACAAACAAGTGTGAAACAACTGAAAATATGTCATATTCTAGGTTCTTCAAAGTAGCCACCTTTTGCTTTGATTACTGCTTTGCACACTCTTGGCATTCTCTTGATGAGCTTCAAGAGGTAGTCTCCTGAAATGGTTTTCACTTCACAGGTGTGCCCTGTCAGGTTTAATAAGTGGGATTTCTTGCCTTATAAATGGGGTTGGGACCATCAGTTGCGTTGAGGAGAAGTCAGGTGGATACACAGCTGATAGTCCTACTGAATAGACTGTTAGAATTGGTATTCTGGCAAGAAAAAAACAGCTAAGTAAAGAAAAACGAGTGGCCATCATTACTTTAAGAAATGAAGGTCAGTCAGTCAGCCGAAAAATTGGGAACACTTTGAAAGTAAGGGCTATTTGACCATGAAGGAGAGTGATGGGGTGCTGTGCCAGATGACCTGGCCTCCACAGTCACCGGACCTGAACCCAATCGAGATGGTTTGGGGTGAGCTGGACCGCAGAGTAAAGGCAAAAGGGCCAACAAGTGCTAAGCATCTCTGGGAACTCCTTCAAGACTGTTGGAAGACCATTTCAGGGGACTACCTCTTGAAGCTCATCAAGAGAATGCCAAGAGTGTGCAAAGCAGTAATCAAAGCAAAAGGTGGCTACTATGAAGAACCTAGAATATGACATATTTTCAGTTGTTTCACACTTGTTTGTTATGTATATAATTCCACATGTGTTAATTCATAGTTTTGATGCCTTCATAGTCCTGAAAATAAAGAAAACTCTTTGAATGAGAAGGTGTGTCCAAACTTTTGGTCTGTACTGTATATTAACCATATGAAGTTATATTAAAGTAGCCAAAGATAATAATCAACTCACTTCACGGAATAGGCATATGTCTATCTGTACCTGCTCCTGATGAAGGGGTTTGCACACCCCAAAATGCGTTGAGCCTTTTTTATGAGCCACTTTTCTACATTAAAGAAGCCAAAGCCTTCAACAATATTACTAAGGTGAAGCGTTTCTTTCCATACTGGGCAACTATCAGTTTTGAAGACTCCACAGGCGCTCCTGGCTGGGGGGTTATTGGTCCATGCTGGTGTCTTGAGTTTATCCAGCTGGCCACCCCCCGTGAAGTGAGTTGATTATTATCTTTGGCTACTCCAATATACCTTCATATGGTCAATATATGTGATTAATTTCACTAACTGTGATTATAGGTATGCTCTAATAGTGTGTCTATTGTTCATTGACTCCCCCTTCTCCTTTTAGTCACCCTGGATGAGGGTGAACACCAAACCCTCATTTTCAGCGATTTATCATTGGATCACTTTATTATATATGTTTTTTCTCTGATACACTTTTGGGTTTTGGCGCTGCTTATAGGGGTGTAACCTCTTTGACTTGTTTAGTCACTTTCTTTTAAACTGATAAGGGGCATGGAGGGTCTTAGTTATGAAGACAGATTAAAAGAATTGAATTTATTTAGTCTTGAAAAGAGACCTCTAAGGGGGGACATGATTAACCTATACAAATATATAAATGGGCCATACAAAAAATATGGAGAAAAACTGTTTGATGTAAAATGCCCTCAAAAGACAAGGGTGCACTGCCTCTGACTGGAGAAGAAAAAGTTCAGTCTCCAGAAGCGTCAAAACTTTACTGTAAGAACTGTGAATCTGTGGAATAGACTAACTCAGGACGTGGTCACAGCAGGAACAGTGGACAGTTTCAAAAAGGATTTAGATGAATTCTTAAAAGTAAACAACATTAATGCTTATGAAAATGTGTATAAATCTGAGTCTCACTTCCTTCTGGGATTCGCGTCCCCACTAGTGATGAGCAGGCAGGGGTCATATTCGAATTCGTGATATTTCGGGAGTATTTTGTAGAATATTCGTAGAATATTCGCAAATTCGAATATTCGTTAGGAGTAGGGTTGATTGCGAATTTTCGTAATGCAAATTCTTGTAATGAGAATTTTCGTAATGCGAATTTTCGTAATGAGAATCAATGAGATTGTTAAAACTCAGATCCGATGGTATATTCTAACCCCCAGGCGTTCCCATGGTGACGGGGACGCTTGTCGGGTAGGAGTATGCCAAAGTGGAACAACTGTACAGATTAAAAAAAAAAAGACGAATATTCTAAAAAATGAATATATTTGTTTTTTAGAATATTCGTAATATTCTAAAACAAGAATATATAGCAATATAGCGAATATTCGAAAAAAATTATGAATGTAGAACAATTTAGCTAATATAGTGCTATAATCTTTTTTTTTAATAGTTGTAATTTTTTTCCAATCTGAACTTCATATGAGAAAAAAATTACAACTATTAGAAAAAGAAGATTATAGCACTATACTAGCTAAATTGCTCTATATTTGTTTGTTTTTTCGAATATTCGCTATATTGCTATATATTCATTTTTTTGAATATTCGTAATATTCTAAAACAAGAATATATAGCAATATAGCGAATTATTATATTACGAAAATTCGCATTATGAAAATTCGCATTACAAAAATTAGCATTACGAAAATTCGCAATCAACACTACTCCTAAAGTCAAAGATATTACAGCCTTCTCATTGGCCCACAAGCTAGAAGCAGGGAGGGATCATGTGTACTGATTAAAAAAAATCTCGAATATTCGCTTTATTGCTATATATTCTTGTTTTAGAATATTACGAATATTCTAAAAAACAAATATATAGCAATATAGCGAATATTCGAAAAAAATAACTAACTAATATAGAGCAGTATTTAGCTAATATCGTGCTATAATCTTCTTTGTCTAATAGTTGTAATTTTTTCCTCATCTGAAGTTCAGATTGGAAAAAAATTACAACTATTAAAAAAAAGTTTTTTTTAGAATATTCGCTATATTGCTATATATTCTTGTT
Organism: Bufo bufo; assembly: GCF_905171765.1. Lineage (NCBI taxonomy): Eukaryota > Metazoa > Chordata > Amphibia > Anura > Bufonidae > Bufo > Bufo bufo. Next base: position 591,877,413 of record NC_053391.1, read on the forward strand.
TTAGAATATTACGAATTTTCTAAAAAAAATTATATATTTGTTTTTTAGAATATTCGTCTTTTTTTTTTATCTGTACAGTTTTTCCACTTTGGCATACTCCTCCCCGACAAGCGTCCCCGTCACCATCGGAACACCTGGGGGTTAGAATATATCATCGGATCTGAGTTTTCACGATCTCTTTGATTCTCATTACAAAAATTCGCATTACGAAAATTCGCAATCAACACTACTCCTAAAGTCAAAGATATTGCAGCCTTCTCATTTAGAATATTTAGAATATAGTGATATATATTCGGAATTTCGAATATTCGAGTTTTTTTTAAATCAGTAGACATGATCCCTCCCTGCTTCTAGCTTGTGGGCCACAAGCTAGAAGCAGGGAGGGATCATGTCTACTGATTAAAAAAAAACTCGAATATTCGAAATTCCGAATATATATCACTATATTCTAAATATTCGCGAATTCACAAAGTGCCGATATTCGCAATAAAAATTCGCAATTCGAATATTCGTGATCAACACTAGTCCCCACCTATCCCTTGGTTGAACTTGATGGACTTATGTCTTTTTTCAACCGTATTAACTATGTAACTATCTACATATGGTCTGCAATAAAGTCAAGTTGAGCTCTTACAGAATGCTGTGTAATAAAGCAGTCTATTTTTTTATATATGGTTTCTACAGTTAATCTCCCTCAATAGCAGAGATTGTGAAAAAGTCGTATAGGGGTTGTCTAGCAATATGGAAAGTTATACCGGCACAGCACCTTGTAGGGCTAGCTCAGCTGAATGTAATGATACATTTTACTTAATAATCCATTGCTTCATTCTGGAGAAAAAGTACTTTTAATTCATATACAGATGAACAGTTAAGTGCACTGAGGGTGGGACTAAGTCACTCTGTGGACCCTTTTCCGGATTTCTCTTCCAGACCCTCACTTTCCTTCCCTGATTCCCAGATCCAAGAGAGATGACTGTGCAGGAACCTGGCCCTGTCAATGAAGTAGAAGGAGGAGCTAGAAGAGAAAGCAGGAGGAGCAAGGGTGCACACAGTGGCTTGGGCCCACCCTTGCCTGGTTTTACAGTGACTTTCTGGTGACAGACTCTCTTTAATGGTATTTAAACTGCCAATCCTTTTCATTATGACCGTTGCCCTGGTATCCTAATTTCAGCACTGGTCTGATTCACTTGCGGGTTCGTTCCGGCACAGGAAAGGAAGTTTTCTCTCTCTATGTTTCGGCACATGATTAGTGATGTGCTTGAAGGGGACTGTCTGTTTGACGTGATCTGACAGGAGAGTCATGAGGCCTCATGCACATTAGATAGTTGGGCAGCCCCGACAAAAATAACGGGTTCAGTGGATGATATTCTAATATGTAGGGGGATTTTTTTCCACTTATGGCTATTGATTGCAAAGTAAGATAACATCAATGAAAAAATTACTTTTACATTGTTCTGTACAATCATGAAATGTTATTGAAAAGGTGAAACTACATTGTTTATGTAGTGCTAATATTTTCCGCTGTGCTGTACAGAGATTGTCACTTTTTACAGCATTTCCATGCCCAATAAGGCTCATATAAGTTAAGAAACCTGCATGTTTTTGGAATCTGGATGGAAATTAGAATGTTTTAAAAAAAAACATACAAATACAGAGGAAAAATATGATTGCTTTAACTATATTAAAATGAGCCTGACAGCATGAAAATGCAGTGCAATCTGCAGGCAGCATGTTATAGAGCAGGAGGAGCGGAGCAGATTGATATTGTCACGGATGATGTTGCAGATAGCTGGAGGTTATGGATAAACATCCGACTGGCTTGATCCCAAACTAAGGAGCACAAAGGTGACCCCTATAAAACCCTAAGAGCTCACCCAGACTGCTAAACACATACAAGCGTCTCAGAGGTAGAGGATTGCATGCCCTCATACCTAGACTGTGTGACACCTGAAAACCCTATAATAGTAAGGGGACACGACCACCGGCTCCCTACACTTAATACGGAGGGAGTCAGGGTCACCTAGAATCAAGCTAGCAAGGAAACACAATACATGAAAGGACTTATCTGAACAAGCAGCTACAGAAGTCTCCAGCAGTGAACACTTCAATCCAGGAAGTAGTATAAACCGCAAAGTGAGGCAGTATGGGAGGGAATATAAAGGAAAGAGGATTAGTCTAAATAGGTGACACCTGGGAGAAGGAAATGAGATGACAAAGTGAAACCAAAACAAAGAACATCATGCAAGAGGTAGAAAAGGACGTCTGTCAGACCTTCTCACAGAAGTGGCGGTGACAGTACCCCTCCCTCTATGGGTGGACTCCGGACACTTAGAACCCACCTTCTCAGGATGGGACCTATGGAAAGCCTTGAGTCCTCTCCTCAGGACCATAACCCTCCCAATGAACAAGGTATTGGAGAGAACCGCAGATAATGCAAGAATCCACAATCCTAGAGACCTGGAATTCAAGATTACCATCAACAAAAATCGGAGGAGGAGGCAAAGAGGAGGGTACAGTGGGTTGGACATAAGGTTTTAATAGGGACCTATGAAAAACATTATGGATCTTCCAAGTCTGAGGAAGATCAAGACGGAAGGCAACGGGAATGATGACAGACAAGATCTTGTAAGGCCCAATAAACTTAGGACCCAACTTCCAGGAGGGAACCTTCAGTTTGAAATTCTTTGTAGACAACCACACCAGATCACCCACATTCAGGTCCGGACCAGGCACACGTCTCTTATCCGCGACACGCTTATATCTCTCACTCATCCTCTTCAGATTACCCTGAATCTTTTGCCAAATAAATGACAAAGACGAGGAAAATCTCTCCTCATCAGGTAAACCAGAAGACCCCTCTCCAGAGAATGTCCCAAACTGTGGATGAAACCCATATGCACCAAAAAATGGTGACTTATCAGAGGACTCCTGGCGACGGTTATTTAAAGCAAACTCAGCAAATGACAAAAAAGAATACCAATCCTCCTGATTCTCCACCACAAAACAGGGCAGATATGTCTCCAGATTCTGATTGACACGTTCGGTCTGACCATTCGACTGCGGGTGAAAAGCAGAAGAAAATGACAACTGAATCCCCAAGCAAGAACAGAAGGCCTTCCAGAATCTGGAAACAAATTGCGTACCCCTATCAGAAACAATGTCTGAAGGAATGCCATGCAATTTAATAATGTGATCAACAAACGCTTGCACTAACGTCTTAGCATTGGGTAACCCAGGAAAGGGAATAAAATGCGCCATTTTGCTAAAATGGTCAACTACCACCAGAATCACAGTCTTCCCCAAGGAACGAGGTAGGTCCATAATGAAGTCCATGGACAGATGCGTCCAAGGATGGGAAGGAATGGGTAACGGGAGGAGAGAACCCGATGGCCGTGAATGAGGGACCTTGGCACGAGCACAAGTCTCGCAGGCTGCCACAAAACCCTCAACCGTCTTACGAAGAGCCGGCCACCAGAATCTCCGAGCAATGAGATCTACTGTGGCTCTACTCCCCGGGTGCCCAGAAAGGACAGTATCGTGGTGCTCCTAAAAAACCTTGTGTCGTAAAGCGAGAGGCACAAACAACCTCCCAAAAGGACAAAGATCAGTAGCCTCTGCCTGGGCTGACAGAACCTCTGCCTCCAAATCAGGATAAAGAGCAGAGACGACCACCCCTTCAGCCAAAATGGGACCCAGGTCTTCAAAGTCCCCCACTCCCAGAAAACAATGTGACAGGGCATCCGCCTTCTCATTTTTAACCCCAGGGCGGAACGTGACAACAAAATTAAACCTAGAAAAGAATAAAGACCATCTGGCCTGTGTCGGGTTCAGATGCTTGGCTGATTCCAAGTAGGCCAGATTCTTATGGTCGGTAAACACGGTAATAGGGTGTCTGGCTCCCTTTAGCCAATGGCGCCAGTCCTCAAAAGCTAATTTGATGGCCAACAACTCCCTATCTCCCACATGGTAATTTCTCTCTGCGGAGGAGAGTTTCCTTGAGAAAAAGGCACACGGTCGCCATTTGGCAGGAGAGGGACCCTGCGATAAGACCGCAACCCACACCCACCTCAGAAGCGTCCACCTCAACAATAAAAGGTAGAGAGACATCAGGTTGTACCAAAATGGGAGCGGATGCAAAACTCTCTTTGATACTAGAAAAGGCCTTAAGTGCATCTACCGACCAGGAGGAAAAATCCACCCCCTTTTTAGTCATACCAGTGAGTGGCTTAACAACAGAGGAATAATTCAAAATGAACTTTCTGTAATAATTGGCAAACCCAAAAACCGCATCAGCGCCTTCTGATTCTCAGGAAGCTCCCAATCAAGCACAGCGCGGACCTTCTCAGGGTCCATGCGAAAACCAGAAGCGGAGAGAAGAAAACCAAGAAATTGAATCTCCGGAACCGCGAACACACATTTTTCCAGTTTAGCGTACAATTTATTCTCCCGCAGAATGAGCAAGACCTGACGTAGGTGGTCCCTATGAGTTTTGAAATCAGGAGAAAAAATCTAAATGTCATCTAGATACACCAGTACAAATTTCCCCATTAAATGATAAAAAATGCTGTTCACAAAATGTTGGAAGACGGCCGGAGCATTCATCAAACCAAAGGGCATAACCAAATTCTCGAAATGACCCTCAGGGGTATTGAAGGCCGTCTTCCAGTCGTCCCCTTCCCTGACCCTGACTAGGTTGTATGCCCCTCTTAAATCCAACTTAGAAAAAACTTTAGCCCCAACAATCTGGTTAAACAGGATCGGGATCAGAGGAAGCGGATATGGGTCACGAATTGTGATACAGTTCAGCTCCCTGAAATCCAGACAAGGTCTTAAAGAACCATCTTTTTTCTTAACAAAAAAAAACCAGCGGCAACAGGTGACTTCGAGGGTCGGATGTGTCCCTTTCTCAGGCTCTCAGAGATATAAGTACGCATAGTGACTCTTTCAGGTTGGGAGAGATTGTATAAACGTGATTTTGGCAGCTTGGCGCCTGGGATGAGATTAATAGGGCAATCATACTCCCGGTGAGGGGGCAGCTCCTGGACACCACTCTCGGAAAACACATCCGAAAATTAAAAGAGAAAAGATGGTACAGTCTTGGTAGAAACCTCTGAAAGAGACGCCGTGAGGCAATTCTCTCTGCAAAAGTCACTCCAACCATTTATTTGCCTTGCTTGCCAATCAATGGTGGGGTTATGTTTAGTAAACCAGGGTAGCCCCAACACTAGAGGGGTAGGTAATCCGCTTAGGACGAAACATGACATATCCTCAACATGAGCATCACCCACAGTCAAACGGATATTGTGAACTATGCCATTTAACGATTTTTGAGAAAGTGGAGCGGAATCGATAGCAAAGACAGGTATATCCTTTTCCAAAGTGCATACCTGGAAACCATGTGTTATAGCAAATTGATTATCAATGAGATTGACAGCTGCTCCACTATCTACAAAAATCTCACAAACAATGTTCTTGCTATCTAGCGCCACCCTGGCAGATAGGAGAAAACGGGAACTGCAAGCAAACGGCAAACCTTCAATTTCAACCTTGCCAATAGTAGCAAATGGAACGTTTTTAGAGGGGTTTTTTTCTTTTTGTTTCTTTATTACCCTCAGAAAACTCCCTGAATCTCCTAGAGGGGCAAAAATTAGCCACATGATTTATACCCCCACAACAGAAACAAACCCTCCTCTGAGAGCTGAATCCTCTACTATCAGAGGCAAGCAAACCCAGCTGCATGGCCTCCTGCTCAGAGGGGATTGAGAAAGACTGAGGCCCCTGCGCACTGAATGAGACCGCCCCACTGTCCTTGGACTGAATATGACAGGAAGGAGTGGTCTCTCCTCTCTCTCTAAGACGCCTGTCAATACGAACAGCTAGAGACATGGCAGACTCCAATGAGGCAGGTCTCTCATGAAAAGCAAATGCATCTTTCAATCCCTCCGAAAGACCATGTCAAAATTGACTTCAGAGTACAGCATCGTTCCAACCAGTATCAGCTGCCCATCTCCGAAATTCAGAACAATATATCTCTGCGGACTGTTTACCCTGGCATAAAAGACGCAGTTTAGATTCAGCCAGAGCAATACGATCCGGGTCATCATATATCTGCCCCAGGGCTACAAAAAATTAATCCACCGATCGGAGGGGCCGTGTCCCCACCGGCAGCGAAAAGGCCCAAGACTGAGCGTTATCCCTGAGCAGCGAGATGATGATCCCCACCCTCTGCTCCTCATCACCAGAGGAATGGGGAAGTAGGCGAAAATGGAGTTTGCAAGCCTCTCTAAAGCGAACAAAATTCTCACTAACCCCAGAGAACGTATCCGGAACCGAGATCTTAGGCTCGGAACAAACTCCATGAACGCAAGCAGAACCGGTCACCTGAAACTGAGACACAGTTTTACGGAGATCTGCTACCTCCAGTGAAAGACCTTGCATGCGGTCAATCAAGGCTGAAACCGGATCCATGCTTAAGACGGTAATGGCGGTTTATAATGTCACGGATGATGTTGCAGATAGCTGGAAGTTATGGATAAACATCCGACTGGCTTGATCCCAAACTAAGGAGCATAAAGGTGACCCCTATAAAACCCTAAGAGCTCACCCTGACTGCTAAGCACATACAAGGGTCTCAGAGGTATGATTGCATGCCCTCGTACCTAGACTGTGTGACATCTGAAAACCCTATAATAGTGAGGGGACACGACCACCGGCTCCCTGCACTTAATACGGAGGGAGTCAGGGTCACCTAGAATCAAGCCAGCAAGGAAACACAATACATGACAGGACTTATCTGAACAAGCAGCTACAGAAATCTCCAGCAGTGAACACTTCAATCCAGGAAGTAGTATAAACCACAAAGTGAGGCAGTATGGGAGGGAATATAAAGGAAAGAGGATTAGTCTAAATAGGTGACACCTGGGAGAAGGAAATGAGATGACAAAGTGAAACCAAAACAAAGAATATCATGCAAGAGGTAGAAAAGGACATCTGTCAGACCTTCTCACAGAAGTGGCGGTGACAGATATATAGTTTTATGGGAAAATAATTATGAAAATCATGTAGGAGATCCTATCAATGACTGACAGCCTTCCATGTGTAGTACCCCAGACCTGTGAGTACTACAAATTGTATATCGTTGTACATTATGTATGTTATTGATATTTGGCTGTATCTTCCAGTTAAGAAATGGTTGACAAGGAACAGAGATGTTCTTCCCCCTTGGTCGAGAGGGCTGTACCTGCTTCCTGCTCAGAGGGTGGGTTCCTGTCCAGAGGCAGAGAGGAGAGGAAGCAACCTGCAAAGGTCCTGGTCCTGTTACAAATTCTACAATTACTCCAATTTTCCTCAATTAAAGCATTGAAGACACTACTGTTAGGTGTGTGATTACAGCCAATCCACCCATCACCAGACTACCACTAGGCCAGCATCACCTAAGTGCTGAATTGCCACCAACCAACCTGCTTCCATAGACTTACTGGTGCCAGGAAAGATTTGCACTTGAAGCCTGCTGCTACTGTATGTATTTAAAGTTCTATGTTGCACTAAGTAAAAAAGACGTTTAAATCTGGCCTCATTCTTCAGTACTATATTTCCACTGCACCTATTCCCATGGAGCCAAAGCCTGAGGGAGTACACCATGACACAACACTTCATCAGGGCCACTACCTCTCCTATCCTATACAACGGTTGCTCAGGGGGTCACCGCACACATATGCAAATTCATACTGACATAGCTGTCGATTAGAGATGAGTGAATCGAAGCTGACGAAGTGGAATTCGATCCAAATTTCCGGAAAAAGTAGATTCACACCGAATCCGAATTTCCTCACGCTTCGGGGTAACGAATCACATTTTTTCCTAAAATGGCTGCTGCACGTGCGTGAGGACATAGAGCAAGGAACTCTGGGAAGGCAGGATCACCCATAATGCCATGCATGCAGCCAATCAGCAACCAGACAGCCCTGTGATGTCACAGCCCTATAAATAGCCTCAGCCATCTTGGATTCTACCATTTTTCAGTGTACTTAGTGCAGGGAGAGATGTCAGAAGGCGCTAGGGACAGTGTTAGAAAAAACTTAATTGTGCTAAAAAAACGATTTACAAGTGCAGGTAAAGATTATTTAAGGTGTAGGGAAAGGATAGGGAGGAATCATTCCACAGCATTTATGTTGAACAGGGTTCAGTAGGGGAGGTTACAGCCTGGGTAATAGGAACAATCCTATTACACCTTGCTGCACTGACTGGGGATCCAAATTGCCATTATACAGCTCTGTAATTCCAGCAAACCATTCTTGTTATTGGGGTGTTACAGCCATTAACAGGGTTTATTACAAGGAAATACTTCTATGTCTTATTTGCCCTTGTGCAGTGCAGTTATATGTTCTAAAGCATTTTTTGGCTTGTATTAGTGGGGGAAAAAAGGGCTTATTAGCCATTGTGTGGTGAAGTTCTAGAATTACAGCACTTTTAGTCGTGTATTAGTGGCAAAATAAAAATATATTTGCCGTTCAGCTGTGCAGTTATATATTCTAAAGCCTTTTGTGGCGTGTATTAGTGGCAAAAGTAAAATATATTTGCCGTTCTGCGGTGCAGTTATATGTTCTAAAGCCTTTTGTGGCGTGTATTAGTGGCAAAAGAAAAATATATTTGCCGTTTAGCGGTGCAGTTGTATGTTCTAAAGTCCTTTTTTGTGTGTATTAGTGTTTCATTTTTCTTTTTATTTATTTATTTGATCTAACAGTATGTCAGACAAAGAAGTGCCAGGCCTTGCACAGGGTAGTGGCAGAGGCCTAACTGTTTCTGGCGCAGGCAGAGGTTGTGGCAGAGTAAGGGGCCGTGGCAGCAGGGGACATTTCGAGAGGCCTGAGCTCCCAGTGTCAGCTAGCAGTCATGTCTTGACCAGCAACCCAGCGGTTCTTGAATGGTTGACTCAATTTTCGGCTTCGTAACAAGTGACAACAGATACCCCCAGCCAAGAGTCAGTGGGTTCGTCAGACACAACCCTTAGTTGGCATGTTCCGGGAGCAGGCCCTGTGCCCTCACCTGTCCTCAACCTGCCTCTGTCCTTTTCTGTTCCCTCAGCCAGAGAAGTATTGTATGCTGTGGTCTCAGCTCCAGTGCTCCACTATACAGTGAGGACGAGCTACTAGAAGACAGACAGCAGCTACTGGCAAGCCAAGATGTGGGGGAGACATCCATCGCTTCCTCCACTAGGAAGGCAAGTAGTAATTAGGAGATAGGCATGGGAACTGGTGTTGTGAGCAGTCAGGCTCCTGAGGAGGACATCAGTGACGTGCAGACAGTACTCGATGATGATGATGTAGCTGATCGCACTTGGGAGCCGGGTGAAGAAGGGGCTTCATCATGATCATTGGGAAAGGAGGGTGGCAGCTTGCCCGTGAGGCAGCAGTGGAGCCAGGAAGTCGCTAGTGTGGCCGGGAGTCAGCAGGGTGGCAGCAGTGGAAGGTCGGGAGCCAAACGTGCTCAGGGTAGACCACCTTCTTCACAGGAACCTAACTGCCTGGGAAGTAGTGGTGCATGGGTTCACGGAGGCAGCAGCGGTAGCAGTCAGTCAGTGCGTAGTGTTGGGGGTGAAATCAGTGTTGTGTTGGGGGTGTGGCAGTTTTTTGTTAAGCTGCCGGAAGAGGTAAACATGGCTATATGTAGAATCTGTGGGCAGAAGGTGAAGCGAGGCCAGGGTGTCAATGTTGGCACCACGACCCTGTGTCAACAAATGCAGCGTCACCATAAAGTGGCCTGGGAGAACCGTGGCTCCGATGTGGTGATCCATCACCTAGCGGCACCCAGCCTATTTCAGGCAGTCAAGGCTCCACCACCTCAGCCGAAGGAAGCTGTCTGTCCTTCCCATCATCTGCTGGTCCTGATGCTCCCCGCCCTCCTACTCCTCTTCAGTCATTCTGTCAGCAATCGATCACTGAAGCGATTGCCAAGAGACAACAGTATGCGTGTACTCATCCAACGGCACAAAAGCTGAATGTGCTCCTGTCCAAGTTTCTGGTGCTGCAGTTCCTCCCTTTCCAAGTGGTGGACTCTGAACCCCACTGGGGAATATGGTTCCTGTATAGCCACACCAGCAACTTGGCCAGGTGATGCCACTTCCGCCTCCACATTCTGACGCCGTTGGGCCTGCAACAATGTCCGCCTCTGCCTCCTTATCCTCCTGTCACGAGGGTGTCAAGAGCCACACCTGACTCAGTTTTACCCGGGGTCAGGAAGTCGCAGCGGGTGGCTGCGCGCTCTATGTATAAAGATAGTGCTGATTCTGAATGGTAGCTTTCTGGGTTTGCCTTGCAACCCTTTTTGGCTCACTCAGGGATCCGTAGCTCCTTCTCCTCAGCTGTTTCTTGTCCAGCACTCCCAACCTCCTTATATTCCCCTCTCCCACTTCTCTGGTTGCCAGATATAGAGCTTCCTGCCTGGACTTCTATACTGACCCACTGGAGCTGTGTAGCTGTGTTCCCTGGTTGTTGTTCCAGAACGTTACCCTCCGGATCCCTGTTGGACTTTTGTTGTCTACTGTTGTCGTCCACCTGGGATTATATGTTTTGTCTGTATTGTCTGTCCTCTCCTTGGTGTTTTCCTTTTAGTGTCAGTGGTGCGGACTAGTGTTCCCACCGCCCCGTTCACTACGTAGGGCTCATCTTAGGGAAAGCCAGGGTTTAGGCACGTGATCAGCGTACGGGTGAGGAACCCGTCTTGGGACGTCAGGGCAGTCAGGTGCCAGCCTCAAGGTGAGTCAGGGGTCACCACCTTTCCCTCTCCCTTGGACAGGGCCTTCCCATTTCCCTCCCTTTGCGTGACGCCGGGCATGACATTATATCTGGCCCTTATTTTGTGTAGGTAGAAAAAAAATTTTTACTTTTTCTTTCTGCCTATCTAGAATCCAGCATGGATCCTATTGCTGCTTTGACAAGACAACTCCAAGGCCTGTCTATGGAGGTGGCAGGATTTAAGGCGTCGGTCCTCCAGCAACAGCAGCAATTGCAGCAGACCGCAAGCCCAGCGGTTGCTATAGGTAGCCAGGTTGCTGCGGAACCCAAGGTTGTTCTTCCTGACAGATTTACTGGAGGAAGGGACAAATTTGTGACGTTCCGTGAGGCCTGTAAGTTATATTTTAAGCTGCGCCCGCACTCCTCTGGTAATGAGGAACAGCGGGTGGGGATTGTTACTTCCCTGCTTCAGGGGGACCCGCAATCCTGGGTGTTCTCTTTACCCACTGATTCCCAGGCTCTCCGGTCAGTGGATGAATTTTTTGGGGCCTTGGGTCTCATATATGATGACCCTGACCGAGTCGCCCTGGCTGAGTCGAAATTACGGAGACTCAGACAGGGAGAGCGGCCAGCAGAGGAGTATTGCTCAGAGTTTCGTAGGTGGGCTACGGATACCCAGTGGAACGACCCGGCTCTCAGGAGTCAGTTCTGCTCTGGGTTATCCGAAAGGGTTAAGAATGCGCTTGCGCTGTATGAGACCCCCTTTTCCCTTGATGCTGTTATGTCCCTTTCTATCAGAATAGATAGACGCCTTAGGGACAGGTTGAAAAATCCTGAGCAATTGGTAACCCCTCCGAAGCAGCAGTTAGTCTGTACGGACCTAGACAAGCCTATGCAGCTAGGAGGAACTACTCGTCAGGTCCGCCCTCCTGAGGCTCGCCATAGACAAGGGGTTTGTTTTTTCTGTGGGGGGAGGGGTCATTTCATTAATGTCTGTCCTTCCTTTCTAAAAAACAAAAGACCATCGGAACTACTAACCCCAGGCTATGTGGAGGATGTCAGCCGGGGGGTATACATTTCCTCCATTCGTACATCTCAATTTGTGTTGCCAGCAGCTGTTGTTTCTGGTGTTAAGAAGGAGACTATTTCTTTCTTTCTAGACAGTGGAGCAGGGGTAAATTTGATAGATGCCCATTTTGCCTGCACTATGGGTTTGTCTCTCTGTCCTCTACAGAGACCTATTCCCATATTTGCTATTGATTCTGCTCCTCTGTCTCAGAGAAACCTCACTCACATTGTCCATAACTTACACCTTCGGGTAGGGGACCACCATAACGAGTGTCTTTCATGTTATGTTCTGGAGGGGCTTCCCACTCCTGTGGTATTGGGTCTTCCCTGGTCGGTAGCGCACAATCCAGTGGTGGATTGGCAGGCCAGGGAGATATTGGAGTGGAGTGAGCATTGCAGAGAAAATTGCTTAAATAGCAATTGCTTAGTTGCTTCCATAGCTACTCTACCTACATTTGTCTCAGACTTTGAGGACGTTTTTTCTGAAAAAGGTTGCCAGAAGTTACCACCTCACCGTCCTTATGATTGCCCAGTTAACCTGATTCCCGGTGCAAAATTACCCAAAACCAGGTTATATAATCTTTCGGGTCCCGAGAGACAAGCCATGAAAGATTATATCTCCAAGAGCTTGGCTAAGGGACACATCAGACCCTCTTCTTCACCCGTGTCTGCAGGGTTTTTCTTCGTTAAAAAGAAAGATGGGGGCCTGCGTCCTTGCCTAGATTTCCACGAACTAAACCGGATAACCATCCGAGACCCATACCCTCTTCCTCTCATTCCTGACCTGTTCAATCAGATTGCGGGTGCTAGGTGGTTCTCCAAACTTGATCTTAGGGGGGCCTACAATCTGATTCGTATCAAGGAGGGGGATGAGTGGAAGACAGCTTTTAACACCCCTGAGGGGCATTATGAAAATCTAGTCATGCCTTTCGGTCTGACCAATGCTCCTGCTGTCTTCCAACATTTCGTTAATGACATTTTTAGTCATCTTATCGGCAGGTTTGTGGTGATATACCTAGATGATATTTTAATTTATTCGTCTGATCTGAAAACACATGAGGTGCATGTCAGACAGGTACTGCAGGTCCTACGGACGAATAAATTATATGCGAAAATTGAAAAGTGTGTCTTCGCCGTTCAGAGACAACCACTCCTCTTTGTAGAATGGGTACCGGATCACTCACATTACCCCCTCCAGGGAAACTACGAGATAATGCATCCGCCATAGTATTTTTTGCCCCAGGACGATAGGTAATAAAAAAGTTAAACCTGGTAAAAAATAGCGGCCACCTAGCTTGTCTAGGGGTGAGACGCTTAGCTGATTCGAGGTACAGAAGGTTTTTGTGGTCTGTAATCACCGTGACGGGGTGGACTGCCCCCTCTAAAAAGTGACGCCATTCTTCAAACGCTAGTTTAATAGCCAATAGTTCCCTATTGCCAATATCATAGTTCTTCTCCGCTGCAGATAGTTTTTTAGAAAAGAAAGCACAAGTATGCCATTTGCCAGGAGACGGACCCTGAGACAGTACAGCCCCCACTCCCACCTCTGACGCATCTACTTCAACAATAAAAGGCTGGGAGACATCAGGTTGGATTAGTACAGGTGCCGAGGTAAACCTCTCTTTTAGAGAGGAAAAAGCTATTTTAGCGGTGTCAGACCATTTAGAAAAATCAGTCCCCTTCCTAGTCATGTCAGTAAGGGGTTTGACAATCACCGAATAATTTTTAACCACTTTCCGTCCGCCCATAGGATATAAACGTCCTATGGGTGGATCTCTATTTCTGAACGGACGTTCCAGAACGTCCGTTCAGAAAGTGCAGCTGCACGCTAATCGTGCAGCTGCTGATCGGGTTGCCCGCTGTCAGTGACAGCAGGGCAACCCAGAGAGAAGGCAGGGACAGTGCCCAGGTGTCCCTGCCTTCTGGATCGCTGCATACACAGCGCTCACCGAGCGCTGTGTATGCAGAGCAGGAAGCGCTATGCGCTTCCTGTTCCGGCCCGGCGGTCATGTGACCGCCGGGACCGGAGAGTGCAGGAGCTGTGTGAGGTCTTTCAGAGACCTTGATCAGCCCTGCACTGAGGCTGTACAGCACAGAATTATGCTGTACAGCCTCTCTGGGGGGTGTATTTGTCCTGTAACTGGGGCTACTATGTCAGCCCCAGTTACAGGAGAAATCAACAGTGAAAAAAAATAAGAAAAAGTGAAGTAAATGTCCCCCAGAGGTCTTGTATGACCTTATGGGGGACAAAAAGTGTAAAAAAATAAAAATAAAGATAAAGGGTTGAAAAAATAAAATAAAAAAAAGTTTCACATGTAAAAAAAAAAAGTCCCCAAGTAAAGAATAAAACAAAAATAGAAAAAATAAAATAAAATAGACATATTTGGTATTGCCGCGTCCGTAAAAACCAGCTCTATAAAAATATCACATGACCTAACCCCTCGGGTGAACACCGTAAAAAAAAACAAAAAACAACGGTGTCAAAACAAGCAATTTTTGTCACCTTACATCACAAAAGGTGCAACACCAAGTGATCAAAAATGCGTATGTCCCACAAAATGGTACCAATAAAACTGTCACCTTATCCCGCAAAAAATGAGCCCCTACATAAGAAAATCTCTCAAAAAATAAAAAAAACTATAGCTCTTAGAACATGGAGACACTAAAACATCATTTTTTTGGTTTCAAAAATGCTATTATTGTGTTAAAGTGAAACAAATAAAAAAAAGTATACATATTAGGTATTGCCGCGTCCGTAAAAACCAGCTCTATAAAAATATCACATGAGCTAACCCCTCAGGTGAACACCGTAAAAAAAAAAAAACTGTGGCAAAACAAGCAATTTTTGTCACCTTGCATCACAAAAGGTGCAACACCAAGTGATCAAAAATGCGTATGTCCCACAAAATGGTACCAATAAAACCGTAACCTCATCCCGCAAAAAATTAGCCCCTACATAAGAAAATCTCTCAAAAAATAAAAAAACTATAGCTCTCAGAACATGGACACATTAAAACATATTTTTTTTGTTTCAAAAATGCTATTATTGTGTAAAACTTTAATAAATGAGAAAAAGTATACATATTAGGTATCGCCACGTCCGTAACAATCTGTTCTATAAAAATGTCACTTGACTGAACACCTCAGGTGAACGCTGTAAAAATAAATAAATAGAAACTGTGCTAAAACAACCAATTTTTTGGTCACCTTGCCCCATAAAGTGTTATAATGAATGATCAAAAAATGATATGTACCCAAAAATATTACTAATAAAACTGGCACCTTATCCCCTAGTTTCTAAAATGGGGTCACTTCTTGGGAGTTTCTACTGTAAGGGTGCATCAGGGGGCTTCAAATGGGACATGGCATCTAAAAACCATGTGGAGTTCCTTTGCTTCTGCGCCCTGCCGTGTGCCCATACAGCAGTTTATGACCACATGTGGGGTGTTTCTGTAAACCGCTGAATCTGGGTAATAAATATTGAGTTTTGTTTGGCTGTTAACCATCGATGTGTTAAAGAAAAAATTTGATTAAAATGGAAAATCTGCCAAAAAAGTGAAATTTAAAAATTTGATCTCCATTTTCCTTTAATTCTTGTGGAACGCCTAAAGGGTTAACAAAGTTTGTAAAATCGGTTTTGAATACCTTGAGGGGTGTAGTTTCTACAATGGGGTCATTTATGGGGGTATCCACTATGTAAGCCCCACAAAGTGACTTCAGACCTGAACTGGTCCTTAAAAAGTGGGTTTTGGCAATTTTCTTAAAAATTTGAAGAATTGCTTCTAAACTTCTAAGCCTTCTAACGTCCTAAAAAAATAAATGACATTTCCAAAATGATGCCAACATAAAGTAGACATATGGGGAATGTTAAGTAATAAATATTTTATGAGGTATCACTTTCTGTTTTAAAAGCAGAGATTTTTGGCCCTTATATGATAAAATTAATAGCTCCTTGAACAACTTAAGGATGGAATCCATTTCTTGGCTAGGGAGAATAGCTGCTTTGAAAATGATTATTCTACCCAAAATTATCTACATGTTTCGTAATATCCCTATATCTATTCCCTCTGGATACATAATTAAGCTCCAATCACTAATCAATCGCCACATTTGGGGTAAACTTAGACCCAGAGTGAAAACCCTCATACTTAACAAGCCACTCAAAACAGGAGGTCTAAATGTACCTTCTATTAAGCAATATCATGCCTCATCTATACTTGACCAACTGAGATATTTGCTCAAGGATGACTCCACAAAAAAATGGGTAGCACTAGAAAAAACTATTATGGGTCCCTACAACATAAATCTGCGCCTTTCTGCCGTAGCGGCTTTTGGTATCAAACATAACTCCCCATTATTAACCTTGACAACAATACTAAACACCTGGTATTCTGTTGCTAGAATAGATAAATTAATTAATACCTCAATTTTCGCAATGCCCCTAAAGGTTTGTGAGCTAGCTATCCCAGACATTAGACTAGACAATTGGGTGGGGTTGGGCATTACTAAAGTCAAACAGTTATGGAAGGACGATGTGTTTGTAGAGTTTGCCCAACTACATAAAAACTTTAATATCCCCAATTCAGATTTTTATAAATACCTAAGGTTAAGACACTTACTGAAATCCCCAAAAATTTTTACACATAATACAAACAATCAAGCTTTCTTACAATGGATACACATGGCCCAAAAACTGGATAAAGGCATTACTAAAGGCTATACCTTACTGAAAGAGTCATGTGTTAATCCCTTACAGCATATCCTAGACCTCTGGAATCATGAACTAGGTTCTGCCCTATCGGACACAGAGTGGTCTGAAGCCTTTACCTCTGTATCCAAGCTGTCTAAATGCTCTGATCATCTAGAAGGGGCGAGAAAAATACTCTATAGATGGTATAGAACACCTATATATCTTAATAAAATCTTTCCCGAATCATCTCCAGAGTGTTGGAGATGCGGTCAAGTTCCAGGTAGTTTTTTACATATGTGGTGGGATTGCCCGACCGTTAAAGTCTTATGGATCTCAATATTTAAATTTATATCATCGTTAGCTTGCTACCCTATTGAACCTTCATCTCAGATGGCCTTGTTGTCTGTAGGGCTGATAGACCTTCCTTATCACTTTAGATTCATAGCTAGTCACTTAATATTTATAACTCGTTTGAAAATAGCTGCTTGTTGGAAATCTGGGAACCTTCCCAACGTTAGTAGGATTTGCAGATCCCTAGATAATAGCTGCTTATATGAAGGTTTATGGGCATCTTCTAATAATACGAAAATTACATTTCTGAAGAGATGGGAAGTTTGGTTGAACCACAAAAGATGTAATTTACCTCCTAGTGCCTCCATTAGAATGTAAGGTTTTGACTCATGCTTATTTTCACTACAGCCTTGTCAAGTAGCTACTCTTATTTTTTTGTCTTCTTTCTTCTCTTGCCTGTATATGTACCCATACAACTTTTCTACCTTTTCAAGCTAAACATTTGCAACCGTATGCTGTGAAAAATAATGTAACTATATATTAGCTACATATCTGCCATAATGTTACCTATTTCAAGATGTGCATGTGATTGCTTTTCATTGCTATGTAACCTATTGTTATAAAACTCTTCAATAAAAATTATTGTTCAAAAAAAAAAAAAAAAGCTGAGAAATTGAAATTTAGAACATTGCTAATTTTTCTAATTTTTTGGTAAATTTGGGATTTTTTCATAAATAAAGGTGAAATATTTTGATTCAAATTTAGGACTATCATGAAGTACAATGTGTCACGAGAAAACAATCTCTGAATGACTTGGATAAATAAAGGCGTTCCAAAGTTATTACCACATAAAGTGAGATATGTCAGTTTTACAAAATTAGGCCTGGTCAAGAAGGGGGCAAATGGCCCAGATGGGAAGTGGTTAAATTAAAGGTTCCCTCTTGGAAACTGGGTCCTAGGTTCATTGGCCCTTACAAAATAGTAGCCATCATTAACCCCGTGGCTTTTCGCCTGGAGCTACCTCAGACTTTTAAAATCCATAACGTCTTCCATAAGTCGTTACTTAAGAAGTATGTTCCACCTCTAGAACCGTCACCGCTGCCGCCCCCTCCTGTTGTTGTGGATGGTAATCTAGAGTCTCAAATATCCAAAATTGTTGATTCTCGTCGGGTCCGCCGCTCTCTTCAATATCTGGTGCATTGGAGGGGTTACGGTCCAGAGGAAAGAATGTGAATTCCAGCGTCTGAGGTAAACGCTGACAGGTTAGTTCGGGCTTTTCATGCCTCTCATCCTGAGAGACCTAGTCCTGAGTGTCCGGAGGCCCCTCGTATAGAGGGGGGTACTGTCACGAGGGTGTCAAGAGCCACGCCTGACTCCGTTATACCCGGGGTCAGGAAGTCGCAGCGGGTGGCTGCGCGCTCTATGTATAAAGATAGTGCTGATTCTTAATAGTAGCTTTCTGGGTTTGCCTTGCAACCCTTTTTGGCTCACTCAGGGATCCGTAGCTCCTTCTCCTCAGCTGTTTCTTGTCCAGCACTCCCAACCTCCTTATATTCCCC